>NC_068988.1:23070299-23071295 GCF_001194135.2 Octopus bimaculoides | reverse complement strand
CCACCGCCACCAATCCCATTATATTACCATGACTGCCATCACCGCCAACACCACCGCCACCTTTTCAACCGATCATCCTGACATTTACTGCTACGGCTGACTAAACTGTCAGCTCCGTGTAAATAGCTTATCGCACACACGCTTACACATGCGTGCACAGACAGACACACATGGTTCTACATACACGCACTCACAAACGCGCGCACACATACACAAACACACAAATAAACAGACAAGCAAACATGTGTATACACTTACATACTTACACGTACTGTGTGGTAAGTAGCTTGCTTCTCAACCACATGACTCCGGGTTCAGTCCCACTGCGTAACACCTTGGTCAAGTGTCTTCTACTATAGTGAGAATTTACACAAAAAACAACAACAAAAGACGAAGACGGGTGTGTAAACAATCAACAGATGTATTAGTTTAACGCTCGAGAAGTGAGAAAGTCTTTTACGTTTCGAGCCTACGCTCTTCAACAGAAAGGAATACAGAAATTAACAGGGAGAGAAAATAGAAAAGGTTTAGTGGCTAGCGATCTATCATGGCGAATAGCCATGATAGATGTTGGTGTGTTTACGTTCCCGTAACATTAGCGGTTCGGCTTAAGAAACCGATAGAATAAGTACTAGGCTTACAAAATGGCTGATCGTTAGTAAGGAAAGACACACAAATAAGAAAGAAGAAAGCAAAGGACCACTGATGAGGTCACAGAAGTGTGACGAAAGAACTCTGGCTGAAATATGATTAATGTAAAAAATAAAATAAAGCTGAAGCAAATTAACACCAAATATATAGTGCGTGTGTTTTATTAGCTAAACTGGCAACATGACCATCCCCAAATACAACAATATCTGTTTCAACACACGATTTCACATCAAGAATCTTGCAAAACGAATATATAAACATGTGTGTATATATATATATAATATAGATTTAATCAGAAGATTAACTGTGGTACTTAAAATGTTTGAGGCACCAGAATTTGGTAGA
>NC_068988.1:23063611-23065703 GCF_001194135.2 Octopus bimaculoides | reverse complement strand
TTATCATCATTCATTATATTCAGTAAATCTTAAAAGTTTGAATGAGGAGAAACCGTGATTAAATGACCCGAAACACAGAAACGAAATTGTTTAAAATAACTTGTCAGACGACATACTTTCGTAAAATGGTACGCCTATATAAACGTGGTAGTGGAGGCGCGTGGTTTAGTGGTTAGGGTGTTAGTACCATGATCGCAAGAATGTGGTTTCGATTCCTGGACCGGGCGACGCGTTGTATTCTTGAGCAAAACACTTCATTTAACGTTGCTCCAGTCCACTCAGCTGGCAAAAATGAGTAACGCTGCGATGAACTGTCGTCCCGTCGTGCTGGGGAACACATACGCCATTGAAACCGGGAAACCGGGCCCTTGAGCCTGACTAGGCTTTACAAGGGCGCATTTAAATGTGGTAGATGGCAAATTGGCAGAGTCGCTACATCATCTTGTGGTTATTCATACCGGCTCTCTGGATACTGAGTTCAAATTCCACTCTAGTCAACATCTCCCCAGTCATCATTTAATGGTCCCATAAATAAATTTAGTAGTTCAGGGCGGTGAATCTGCCCTGAATTTTTACTGTCTGAGTTGAGATTCCTTCGTGGTATCAATGAACAAGACTAATAATATTATAATTAGACCAAACCGGTCAACTCTATAAGTGGTCGGTGCGGACAGTTATGCCTATATGTGGTCTCGATAAACCGACAAAGTCATATTGTGTGGCTTTATTCAGCAGTAAATCGAAAATAGCTGAAAGGAATGAAGGCAGCGAGCTGGTAGAATCGTTAAAATGCTGGGCGAAATGCATATCGGTATTTCGTCTGTCTTTACATTCTGAGTTCAAATTCCGCCGAGGTCGACTTTACCTTTCATCCTTTCGGGGTCGATAAATTAAGTACCAGTTGCGTACTGGGGTCGATCTTATCGACTAGCTCCTTCCCCCAAAATTTCGGACCTTGTGCCTAGAGTAGAAAAGAATAGCTGAAAGGAATGAAAATGAGAACACGACGTAATGCATGCCATTAAACAGAATCATTAGGAACCAAATGCGGCCTCAGCGCCGTAGCTAACCGATGCCTCGTATAAAACTATTACATATGTGTGTGGAGTAATCAAAAATTACAGAATCCGAGCTGAATATTTCGTGGAGCTTAGAATGACTGGATGAAATGTCATAATATATAAGTTGAGAGAAATATCAGACGACATCTGAATTATTTTGAACGGCACCTGACGTCATAAACTGGTCACGTGGCTCGTGATGTCATTTGTCTTTTATCTTTCATCACAAGGGTAATCCGTAAAGTTCACGAGAAGGAATGTTAGCATGGTTGAATTTTTTTGAATAATTATGTAGAATTAAGGTCAGCGCAATGATTGAAGTAGAGCTGCTGCTTTTGCAAGTATTGTTGTTATTTCACCAAATTTTAACTCTCGTTGATCAGGTTTCAAATCAAAAGCGTTCCAGCCCTGACCAACCTGATTTTAAAAAAAATTGTTTTGATATCTAAGACAAGGGGAAGGTAGCGAGCTGGCAGAATCGTTAGCACACCGGTCAAAATACTAAGCGGCATTTTTACTCGTCTTAACATTTTGAGTTCAAATTCCGCTGGGGTCAACTTTGCCTTTCATCCTTTCGATAGAATAAGTACCAACTGATTACTGGGGTCGATGTAATCGACTTTCCCCTGCCCTGAAATTGCTGGCCTAGTGCCAAAATTTGAAACAATTGGGTGTGATTTGAAGGAAGAAGCTTGACCGATGTTAGTGTGTTTACGTCCCCGTAACTTAGCAGTTCGGCAAAAGAGACTGATAGAATAAGTAATAGACTTACAAAGATTTGTTCGACTAAAAGCGGTGCTCTAGCATGACCAAAATAAAATTACTGAAACGAATAAAAGGATGGGATCTTTTTTAAAACGGGGGCCACATTTTTCATTAACGAAACACTTTGAAACTTGGAACACTGGTAGAATGTGTCATATAAAACATCTTTTTCTTTTAGTCTTCTTAAAAAAGAAAGAAATCCATAAATTATTCCATGTTAAAGTTGTCGTATTTCTGTAATTTCAACCAATCACTGACGTCCATTC
>NC_068988.1:23061887-23063073 GCF_001194135.2 Octopus bimaculoides | reverse complement strand
GGGGGGGGGGGGGGTAGCGCCCACCTTGACAACCTCTGGAACAGAGTAAAGTGCTCCCTTTGAAACAAGTATTTGGGTAAAGTCTCTATTCTGAGTGAGGACAACTTTGTGTTTTTCCTCACCACGTGTGACGGAGGCCCTGAAAAAGGGCAATGGAAATTTCTCTGTCTTAGTCTGTCTGTGTAGGAAGGGCTATTTCCTTTGCATTTTTAAAGGGTTTCCATCACACGTGGTGAGGGAAAAGACAAAGGTTGTCCTCATTCGAAATTCTTATTCTGAGTATGTGAAGGCGCATGGATCAGTGGTTAGAGCGTCGGACTCACGATCAACAGGCAGTGAGTTCGATTCTCAGGCCAGGCTGAGTTGTATTCTTGAGCAAGACTCATCACTGGTGCCAAGTTGTATCGGGCTTTGCCTTTCTCTTGGATAACATCATTGGCATGAAGAGGGGAAGCTGGTATGCATGGGTGACTGCTGGTCTTCCATAAACAGACTTGTGCCTCGGAGGGTAGCTTTCTAGGTGCAATCCCATGGTTATTCAAGACCGAATGGGGTCTTTACTCTTTTACTCTATTCTGGTTGCTATTTCTAGCAAGTCGTGAGAAGGCGTAGATGTTCCCTTTGAGTCTGAGGATTCTTCTTTTAATTAATGATGATGATGATGATGGTAATGAAGGATAGTGTTGGTGATGGTAGTAATTGTGTAATGGATAATGGATGATGATGAGGATAATGATAGTTGTAGTGGTGATGATGATGATGGTGATGACGACGACGACGATGATGACGGAGGATGGTCGTGTTGGTGGTGGTAGAAACCGTTGTGGTGGTGGTGATGGTAATGTTGATATTGGCGATGATGTAAGGCGGCGAGCTGGCAGAATCGTTAGCACGCCGGGCGAAATGCTTAGTGGTGTTTCGTCTGAACTTCGTGTTCTGAGTTCAAATGCCGCTGGGGTCGACTTTTGCCTTTCATCCTTTCGGTGGTGGTGGTGGTGGTGGGGGGGGCGTCGATAAATGAAGTACCGGTGAAACACTGGGGTCGATGTAATCGACTTACCCCATCCCCAAAAAATTTCAGGCCTTGTGCCTAGTGTAGAAAGGGATATTGATAATGATGATGATGATGATGATGATGATGACGACGACGACGACGACGATGATGATGATGATGATGATGATGATG
>NC_068988.1:23056637-23057501 GCF_001194135.2 Octopus bimaculoides | reverse complement strand
TATATATATATATATATATATATATATATATATATATATATTTGTTTGTTTATACACACACACACACATATGGTGGACTTCCACGCAGTCTCCGTCCACAAGTTTCACTTACAAGGCATTGGTCAGCCAGAGTCTGTAGAAGACACTTGCCCAATGTCTGAACCGGAAGTCACGTGGTTTGCAAAACCAGCTTCTTAACCATAAAGCTCTTTTCTGTATGCGTCTACAGCGACTCTTTTATTTTGTACTTGTTTCAGTCGCTGAACTGAAACCATGCTATTGGTAAGATGAGCCGTAATGGATATATAATACTGAACACTTATAACTTTGCTTTGAAAAGGAATTATATTCATTCTTCTCTCAAGAATTATTCTCTCTCTATTTCCGTAACATTTATTTTTATTACTGTTAGAAACAGCTCTTTTTTTCCTAGATTCTAAATTAAAGTCACAAGTTTTAGCACTTTTAAATGTAAACATTTTCATATAGGCGTAGGAGTGGCTGTGTGGTAAGTAGATTGCTTACGAACTACATGGTTCCTGGTTCAGTTCCACTGCGTGGCACCTTTGGCAGGTGTCTTCTACTATAGCCTCGTTTCTTTTTTCTTTATTGCCCACAAGGGGCTACACACAGAGGGGACAAACAAGGACAGAAAAACGGATTAAGTCGATTATATTGACCCAGTGCATAACTGGTACTTATTTAATCGACCTCGAAAGGATGAAAGGCGGAATTTGAACTCAGAACGTAACGGTAGACGAAATACCGTTAAGCATTTCGCCCGGCGTGCTGACGTTTCTGCCAGTTCACCGCCTTCTGGAGTTATACAATAATGGTCTGAAGGTGTTGGTCTCGGTGTTGGTG
>NC_068988.1:23054123-23056095 GCF_001194135.2 Octopus bimaculoides | reverse complement strand
AAAAAAAAAAAAAAAAAAGCAAAAAAGTTGATTTAGAAAATGAAAACAATTGACTCAAAATTACTATGGATTTCACTAAAAACCCCCCAAAAAATAAATAAAATAAAATGTATTTATTGATCGATGGTTCCAGAACAAAAGAAGGCAACCGATAACTCTGTCATGCAATACATCCATGGATTTGATTGATGTTTAGAGAAATATTGGTAGCATCGAGGGAATTAACACATGAATCCTGGTCAGAATCGATGAGTTTCATTTATTTAGTTTTTATTATTAGTTGTATCATTTTTTTTTTCATTTTTTTTTTCCAGAAAAACTGAAATCAATATAGAATCAAGCCCGTTAGAATATCGATTCCTTACAGCGTAACTATTTATTTTTGTAAATCATTATTTGATTTTATTTTAATTTCTAAGTCCGAGAAGGCGGTTCCAGTAGCATTTAATATCCCTTGTACGCAAACCTTGTGCATAGATTATTACATTCATACATGGTTAAACTACATTGTATGAAACAGCGTTATATTTCCTTGCCATTACATGAAGCGTGCTTTATTAATGAGGCAACGAAGTAACATCTACGGCATTCTTTGATCGGCTAGAAATAGTAGTTAAATTTCCCTCAAACACACATTATTGAGGCTGTTATTGTATTAATTCTTTTGAATTCCAAATGAGGTTAAAGACCCCCTTCGGTCATAAATGACTATGAGATTGCACCTAGAGTGATGCCCTCCGAGTTTTAATTCCGAGTAAGGTTGTTCATTGAGGACAAGCGGTCACCCATGCCTTTCCTCCCCACGCCACCGATGTTATCCAAGGGAAAGGCAAAGGCCGATACAGTTTGGCACCGGTGACGTCGCAACTCATTTCGACAGCTGAGTGAACTGGAGCAATGTGAAATAAAGTGTCTTGCTCAAGAATACAACACATTTCCAGATAGGTCCAGATAAAAAAGGTCAACATTGAAAAGTGCTTCATACTCCATGGATTGCCATGGTAACCGTTTATTTTCTAAGCAATTTGGAAGTACTTAATATTACGTTGTTCAGTTGTATATATATATATATATATATAGATATAGTTTGCGACAATCTGAGCGCGCACGTGTGTGTGAGACATCGACCCAGATATGTGAGTAGTGCTTTAATATAGGACGTACTGTTCTTCCGGTGAGTTGGCAATTATTTAGAACTGCTCCCGAAAAAAAAAAAAGAGAAAAATCAAAAACCGAAAATACCCCTTATTTCAGCAAATTCTCATCTCTCAAATATCATAATATTTTCTTTCCTTTGGCAGCGTTTTTAACTTCTCTGAAATGATGCGTTGGCAATCCCTTAAAAAATAACCAAAAGAACTAACCCGAAAGGCGAGGTCGACGTAACTACCTGGGTTCTTATTACTCTTACTACCCCTCACCTATACACTCTTTAATGATAGCCAATTATTTTTTTAACCAAAATTACACTCTGGCCATCTGGCCTTCTGGCAAGTTATTCCTAGGAATATTGTCCCATTTGAACCTTAGCTGTATTAATCTTTGTCTCCATCAAATCCTATCTCCCAGTCTACAATAATTCAAAAAGTCTGTGTATGTTCTCTGCATATATATATATAATGACTGTGTGCGTGTGAGAGTGTGAATATGAGTGTAAGTGTAATTATGTGTATATATATATATATGTGTGTGTGTGTCACCATGATCGTAAGATTGTGGTTTCGATTCCTGGACCGGGCGACGCGTTGTGTTCTTGAGCAAAACACTTCAATTCGCGTTGCTCCAGTCCACTGAGCAGGCAAAAGTGAGTAACGCTGCGATGGACTACCGTCCCATCCAGCTGGGGAACACATATGCCATTGAAACCGGGAAACCGGGCCCATGAGCCTGGCTAGGTTTTGAAAGGGCGGATTTATTTTAAAAAAATTTATATATATATATGTGCGTGTGTATGCGTATATATGTGTGTGTG
>NC_068988.1:23050350-23053711 GCF_001194135.2 Octopus bimaculoides | reverse complement strand
GCTCTAAGCTGAAACTTAAAAAAAAAAAAGAATATATATATATATATATATATATATAATTTATTTTACTTGTTTCAGTCATTAGACTGCGGCCAAGCTGGGGCACTGCGTTGAGAAATTTTAAGTCGAATAGATGAATCACAGCCAATACTTATTTTGTTTTTAAGCCTGGCATTTATTTCATCGATCTCTTTTGGCGAACATTTAGCTTAGAGGAACGTAAACACACCAATACCGGTTGTCAAAAGGTGGTAGGGGTTAAACACAGACACACACGCATATACACACATACACACACATGTATATGTATATTCGATGGCAGGTTTCTTTCAATTCCCGTGTATCAAATTCACTGATATGGCTTTGGTTGGCCCATGGGTGTTGTAGAAAAACTTGCCCGATGTGTCACGCAGTGGGACTGAACCTAGAACCATGTTGTTGGGAAGAAAACTTGTTACTGTACAGCCACGCCTGTTCCTATATATACATATACATACATATATATATATGCATGTACGTATATATGTAGAGCTAGATGGAGAGAGAGAGGGAGAGTGAGTGCGTGAGAGAGAGAGAGAGAGAGAGAAAGAGAGAGTGAATGGGTGAGAAATATAGAAATAGAGACAGACAGAGGGAGGGGGAGGGGGAGGGAGAAGAAGAGAGAGAGAGAGAGAGAATTCAGTGCTGCCTTGACACGTGACTGCGAGAATATTGAGTATATTAAGGTTTATGTCAACAGTTAGTATTTTCAGTCGTTCACACTTCAATAAATATGGACATATGTTTTGGCAAGTCTAGAGAAAACATATGTAATAAATTATACCCTTTAAAATATCAATAAATGTAGCATTAGTACATATGTTCTAGAATCGTGTGTCGGCTGGTCAAATCGTTAAGCACTTTTGTTTCGAGGCTACGTAGTTTCAAGTTCAATGCCTTTATGCAACACCATCAGTAAATATTTTTTGTTATAGCGACTAAATCATTGAGAATGAAATTAGTTGATATAAATTCTGGTAATGTCGGACGGTAGGGCTGCTCTTGTTCCACGGTTCTAGACTTTCTAAGTATCGAGTTCAAATTCAGTTCAAATTCTACCGAAATCAACTTTGCCTTCCATTCTTTCGGGGAATGTACAAACCAAGTACTGGATCGATTTAACCGTCTATACCCCTGCAGACAATATTCATGACTTCGCGTGTAAATGTAAGAAATTATTATTATTAAATATTATTATTATTATTATCATTATTGATAAGGCGATGAGCTATCGGTATTTCGCCCGTCGCTACACTCTGCGTTCAAACTCCGCTGGAGGCGACTTTGCCTTTCAGCCTTTTATCCTTTCGGGGTTGATAAATCAAGTACCCGTGAAATATTACGGTCGATGTGATCTACTAGTCCTCTTACCCTTCAGTAGAAACGATTGTTATTATTATTATAATTATTATTTTTGATATTAATATTTCTGTACGAGAACAAGGTGGCGAGATGGCAAAATTGTTAGTATGCCGGAAAAAAATGCTTAGCAGCCTTTCGTCCGTCTTTACGTTCTGAGTTTAACTTCCACCGGGGTCCACTTTGTCTTTCATCCTTTCGCGGGTGAATAAAATAAGTACCAATTGAACCCTGGGGTCGATTTAATTGACATAACTCCTCTATCAAACCTGCTTGCCTGGTGCCGAAATTTGGTATCAATATTTCTATACAAGAGTGATGAGGTGGCTTTTGTTTGTGGCATTGTCATTAATTTTGAATTCAAGGTCGGCCATGAATCAGCGAACTATAACCAACGATGTTCAAACCATGACCATCATCACGTTCTCTCGAGTTTGGCGTATCTAGGACTACCTTATCAAATGTGTCCCCTATTTCAAAATGCCAAACTGAAATTTTAGGGATAGGATCAGCTTCTAGCATATCATATGATCATGTAAAGTCTCTTGCTTTGGTTCGTCAAAAGAAAGAGTGATTTCTCCGTTTCTGTGGAGTGTAAACCCCTCCTGGATGGGACGCCTTCATGAAAAGTTGTTGAAAATTTATATTTTCCTCATAGTACGTTTTGCATTTGAAAATACATTAATTTCTCATCCTCCATCCACCTTTGTAGGTGCATGGATTAGTGGTTAGGGGTGTTGGACTCCTGATCGTAAGATTGTGGTTTCGATTCCTGGACCGGGAAATGCGTTGTGCTCTTGAGCAAAACACTTTATTTCACATTGCTCCATTTCTATCAACTCGCAAAAATGAGTAAACATGCGACGGACAGGCGTCCCATCCAGGAGGGGTTTAAACGCCACAGAAACGGAGAAATCAGCTTTATGAGTTTAAATGATTCGAGAAGTAACATAAACACACACACGCACATAACGAAACGGAGAAATCGGCTTTACGAACCTATATGATTCGGGAAGTAATACACACACACACACACATACACATGCACACACATATATTCTCATCGGCTTTAAGTAATTCTGAAAAAGAAAAGAAACAGAATCGATTCCATTGATCTATTAATATTTTATCCATCGATACCAAAGCAATAAAATGCCAAGTCGGCTTCAGCGAGATTTGAACCAGCAATAGCATCAAAGAACAAATATCGAAAGCTAGCCATCCTAGCTGCCGCTCTAACGAATTTACAAATTTGCTGCCATTTTTAAAAGCGCCAACACCACACTATATAATGCGCTTCCTTTCCTTTCTGGTAACTCATGCGTTTATTCATTCTAAAAGAATAGTTTAAAAATATATTTTAATCTTAAAAAAAATTGAATTTGAACTTTAAACCCCACAAAAATACGGCGATCAAGAATAGATTTCGAAACAATAGTCTATATATATACATACAGTAGGAGAATAAAATTTATATCTAGGCAATAATAATTCTAGTTCTATTGACAATATATATGTTTAGCAGTCGTAATGTAGATATGTTTGTCTACTGGCGTAGACAAACTATGACATTCATTAGATAAAAGAAGTACCATGTGTCAGAGGGAAAAAAATATCTAGGAAAAATAAGAGAAAGAAAAATAAGGAAACGAAAACAAACCGTGAGAACGTAGAGATGTATGTATAGATTCTATAGTCATACGTTAACGCTTACACACTTACATGAACGAACACACGCATGATATAGCGTGTGTGTGTGTGTGTGTCTCCTTCTCTTTCTCTCTCTCTCTCTCTCCACATACACACATATATGTATTGATACATATATATGTATTACGTTATATCAATAAGTATATCAATACGTATACATATGTACGTACATATGTACGTGCATATGTGTATACACACACATATATATGTAAATATATATATATATATATATATATATATATATATATATATA
>NC_068988.1:23047368-23049881 GCF_001194135.2 Octopus bimaculoides | reverse complement strand
CATACATGAATGTATATATATATATAATATACATGTGGTCAAAAATTAAATGAACGTATGTTACTTGGTCGAATATATCTGATTTTTGACAGGTCTTTCGACAGCGCTGTGCATGTTTAGGTCTAATTAAATCTTTTCAGCAAAATATGGTTCAATCATTGTTACCATTGAAATAACTTTAAACTAGGTGAAGATATGTTTTCTGAGAAATAGGCCAAGGATAGAAATTCTCTGAAGGAAAAAAACATAAAATTCATACTTTTTCAATATTATAATTTTATCTCAGTTGATAATATCGTATTACGAGATTTTTAGAAATCGCAGTAAAATGGCTTTCAAACTGCACATTTAGAAGTATGTTTTGATATAAAAACGAGAAGAATACATTGGATAATGTTACCCGACTCGAAAATCTTGACTGTCAAAAAGCATATAGGCTGGTTGGCCATTGTAGGAATGGTCTTCTGGATAAGCTCTGATTCCTCAGTAAACAAACTTTACCAAAAGTCAAAAAGGAAAATAGGAAAATATTCGAACGTCGGAATAGATACTTATACTGTCACAAACACTAACGCATGCGCACAGTGACAAATATCAACACAGACGTATACACTAAATGATAGATACATGTAAAGAGGGTGAGAGAGACGGAGAGAGAGAGAGAGAGAGAGAGGGAGAGAGAGAGAGCGAAGTTAGAAGACAAAGAGAGAAAGACAGAGAGGACCAAATAAACACAGACATGCAGACACATAACACACATGCACATGCACACATGCACACACGCATATGTATGTATGTATGTATGTGTATACGTTTGTGCACGCACGCGTCTCTATTTTCCTAGGTTCAGACCGTTTTGATTGTAAAGTTTGTGACTGAGGTCTGTCTTGTACCGTTAGAATTTCTTACAAAGAAAGTCTTTGATGCCATTGCTATTCTTCACCTAGATATGTCTACTACTACTACTACTACTACTACTACTACTACTACTACTACTACTACTACTACTACACATGCACACACAAACACAGACACTAACAGTGCTGCATATAATTACATGTTTAAACGTCTGTCTATATACATGTATATATATGTCACACTCTCTCTCTTTGTACGTATATATACACATATACACACACTCATACATGCATAAATACATACATGCAATATACAGATATGTCCATAAACACACACACACACACACATATATATATATACATATATATACATATATATGATGTCTATGTGTTACATGCGTTTTCGATTTTATTCATAAATATGGATGCATACAGCCAGGCATATACACACACTCACACTTTGTCACGCTCACACACACAAACACACACACACACACATCGAAAGAGAAAGAGAGGGAGAGAGAGTGACAGAGAATGATATAAATAGACAGATATAAACGCACAGACAGCACCCCAAAACATACATTAATTATCTATCTAGTTTCGTCGTGTTGTGATGACGATTCAAAGACAAACGACAAAAAAGAAAAAAAACAACAACAAAAAAACGAAGAAAAAAAATAAAATAAAATATAAATAAGTAAATTACTAAATAAATAGATAGATAAATAAATAAAACCGATGCAAAATGAACGACAAACACAAAATGAAAGTCTAAAAGAACGTAACAACATCATCAACAACAACAACAACAACAGCAACATCTGCATCAGCAACAACAACAACAACATCGATATAGTGTTTGCTGCTTCTAGATTTAAAGAACCAATAACCAGTTGACGAATCACCAAACCTATTCTTCAGAAGTTGCAATAACAATACGATTTTTTTTTTCCGCATTGGTTTTCTTGCATAAGAGTTACATTTTCATTTGGTTTACTCTATAATTTCTTCTATTTAAAGCGTTAAGCTAGAAAATACAAAAGAAAAGAATATATGACAGGAATTGAAGTATACCAAAAATTTCTGTCTCTTTTTACTCTTTCTTTTGATTCTTTGATTCTGTGATTCTGTGATTCTTTGTTCTTCAACATTCATTGCATTATCTGATATCTAAACATATATAGCATCGGTAGTTTACAGAAGTAAGTCTTGTTTATTCTTGAACTAGCACTAGTTCAATATTCTATGTTTGTTGTTGCTGTTGTTGTAGTTGGTAGTGGTGGTGGTGTTGTTGGTCGATGTAGAGGTGTTGGTAGTAGTCATGGTTGTCGTGGTTTCGTCGTCATAATATCATGATTTCCTAGTAATTATTACGTATGAACGTCTTCGTGTGTGTGTGAGTATATATGCGCATGTGTATATGCGTGCATGTATTTGTTTATTCTTGTGTATAATACACATGCATTTATATATATTCACCCACGCATATGTGCTTGTATACAGCCACCCACACATAAGTACATTTATGATTCTACATACTTACATATATACATACATGCATACATACACTCATAGATGCACACATGTATGTATGTATGTATATATATATATATATATATATATATATATATATATATATATATATATATATAT
>NC_068988.1:23042095-23045995 GCF_001194135.2 Octopus bimaculoides | reverse complement strand
TATATATATATATATATCAATGTATATAAATATATATATATACGGCTTGCTTACACAGTTAGCTGTACAATTGCTACTGTATAAGCTTGTGTTCCACATAGTTTATCATTATCCAGTTGTGTTCTAGTATAATGATTAGTCTGACACTGTATTTAGCGGTGTTGGTAGTTACACACAGAGTATATGTGGCGGCAACTAAGATAAACACTAATATTAAATATTTAGCTCCTGTCGCTTGGCTCAGTGGTTGGAGCGTCGAACTTACGACCGAGAGGTTGTGAGAATCGATTCCCGGACCGGACCGTGTGATGTGTTCTTGAGCAAGACACTTTACTTCACGTTGTTCCAGCTCACGCAGCTGTAGAAATGAGTTGCGATATCACTGGCGCGAAACTGTCTCGGCCTTTGCTTCTCCCTTGGATAATATCAGTGGCGTAAAAAGAGGAGACTAGTATGCATGGGTGACTGCTGGTCTTTTATAGACAACATTGCCCAGACTTGTTACTGAATTTGCTGGCGTATAACAAGTATTCCTGTATATGACGCACCCTTATTTTACAAGCATATTACGTGGGATGAAACAAATTCAGTATGTTTCATTATCAGCCTAATTAAAGATATCTTAAAGCAGTTGTATAAGGAAAAATGTATGATACTGTGATAGTATACTAGAATGAATATAAAACCAGAAATTCGTGACATATAATTCACACTTTTACTGTATTTCAAGTTTATCGTCTTCCATATTTAGTGTTTAGATGTTTATATTTTGAGCAGAATTGCCGTGCCGGATGTAAACCACGTAGTTTTGGCTATGATGTTTTGTGTTACTCCGGTTGACCACCATCGTCGTAATTCACTTTCAAGGTTCTGCAATCATCCATTCATTGCAAATAGCTGAAAGGCAGACGAAAGTCCAATACTCCTTTCATCTTTCTAGAAGAAATCGCATTTAGATGATTACAAAAATGTTTTTGAAATGTAACACAGTCAGTGAGTAATGTGAGGCACATAAAAGGTGTGGGTTGTGTGCACCGGGTAAGGTGGTATGAGGAAATGATGTGACCTCGCTATGTAACTGCCGACGTACTGCAAATTTTCGTAAGTTTCTGCTAGAAAACTGTGAAATTCTAGCTTGTTTTCAAATTTTATTTTAAGGTACATGGCTCAGTAATTGAAAATTCGGGCTCACAATCATGACGTAATGAGTTCGATTCCTGCACCGGGTTGTGTGTCGTGTTCCTGAGCAAGGCACTTTCTTTCACGTTGCTGGTGACAAGCTGTATCAGCCTTTGCCTTTCCCGTGGATAATATCGATGGACATGGAGAAGGGAGGCTGGTATGCACGGGTAACTGCTGGTCTTCCATAAATTACCTTGTCCAGACTTGTGCCTCGGAGGGGAACTCTCTAGGTACAATCCCATGGTCACTGATGACCGAAGTGTGGTCTTTACTCTTTACCCTATTAGTAATAATGTTGTGCTTGGCAGACTTATGATTATTCGGTTTCTTAGGCGACAACATTCGGTTTCCCATCCATAGTATTGCTGCATTAGACGTAGGACAATCTTTGATGCATTTAACAGTAAAACAAGTGCAACTTATGCACCGACAAATGCGGTATATAGTAATATGCGGTATATATAGTGATGATAGGCTAGCAAAATATTTTGTACGCTTGGTAGGGTCTAAGTTACCTAACTCTAGAGGTAAAGGATTGAAATAAGACATTATGTGAAAGAAAACGAACGACGAAATCCTCCAAATTGAACTTGTCATTCAATATTATAACAATCAAGAATTAATTTGAACTTATGAACTTAAGTCATTCGATATCAAATAAATCAAATTCAGGACTATTTTCATTTATGATCGAGCGACAGAAATTTTAGTTCTTTGTTTTGTATGCCTTTCGGGGTCGATTAAATAAGTACCAGTTACGCACTGGGGTTGGTGTAATCAGCTTAATCCTTTCCCCCAAAATTTGAGGCCCTGTGCTTCCAGTAGAAAGGACTATTATTATTATTATTATTATTATTATTGTTATTATTATTATTATTATTATTATTATTAATTATCATTATTGACCAGTATAGTGGCGAGTTGCTACAATCGTTAGCACACCAGACAAAAATGCTTAGCGGCATTTCACCTGTCTTCACATTCGGAATTCGAAATCCCGCCGAAGTTAGCTATACCTTTCATCCTTTCGTTGTTGATGAAATAAACCCTTATCAAGCACTGGTATCAATGTAATCGACTAGCCCCCTCCCCCAAAACTTTGATTAATTATTATTAATCTTGAATTCTATTTGCAGTAGAATAGAAAACGTCATGAACCTATTTTCTTCATTCGACCGTGTGCAAATGATACATAACATAAGCATTACTCCTAAAAAGCATTTGGCTATCAATTGACATGGTAATTGATGCAGTGATAAGTATAAGAATGAAAATTAATAATTCAAATACAAAACAAAAAATTGATGCCTTATAAAAACATTTTTAATGCATTACTATTTCACCAAAGGGATCTAAATGCATCCTTTTCACAAATAAAGGTTTTGCAAAGATTCTAACAATTGCTTCTTTGTCTGTACTTAAGAAGTTAGGATTTTGTAGCTCTTTAAATGAAAGATAAGAACCCGACCTCTCAAAGCAACACCTATAGTCCTGAATCATCCTCATGTAAAAGTTTACCAACATAATGGTATGGTGCATTCTTACCTAAAAATCTTACAGTCACATAGAATCCATTTTCTAGCTTCTTATTAGATGTGTCACTACGCTCTGAATTTTCCTGGGACACTTCAGGGGTGGTAGCTTCAAATACTGCCTCATCTCCCGAGGTTGGAATAAAGTAGGGTCATCTGGTCCTTCAGAGGAACTGTCGTCTAAGTCGATAGGTAGCTTCCTGTTTCTGTTTCGTTTTCTCTGAGATTGGAGGTCAGATGGACCTGGAGTAACATGATTCATATAGATGCTTTTTCCTGGTGAAATGTGCATCATATTTCCTCGCCGGGCCGCTGCAGGTTTTTAGCTGAAACTTCTCGAAGTTGCGTCAGATGTTCAATAACAATATGGCTTACCAGATGTGATGATAATTCTGGCTTCGAAATCTTGCTAAGAACCTTCTGTGTGTTAAGATGATAGAGGCCTGTTGTTCGAAACCCATTCACAGCATATTCTTTTTTGCGTTCCGTTTTACCCAGATGGGTAAACAGTAGCTTTGAGAAATGAATCTTTGGCAGGGTCACATAGAACTTTCTATCACCCATCTTCCACTCAGTAAGAACCTTCCTCCATGCTGCTTTCATTGGTGCATAGACTTCCAACGTCAAGTGGCTGCAGCAAATGAGTGCTATTGTAATAGCTCTACCTTATTTTAATATGGTATTGCTGATTAATATTTTTATCTAGGGACATGTAAATTAGTGTCAATCTCCTTCAGGATATGTGTCACAAATATGCCAGAAATCAATATTCTAGGTCAATTTTATCATAGGTAGCTTACTCTTAATATTTCCACTTTCGGGATGTTCACTAGATCAGATAATATTGCATTTCCGGATTCAAATCTGCCCACTGACCTCTTAATGTCTCTCAAAGGTATCATTTTTTCACATCAAAGATCACTGGAACTAGCGTAAACAGATCAGCACCTGTAAAGAAAAGATCGACATCACTAGTGTGTGTTATGAAAATTAAAAAAAAATATTTTACATGGGTGCACAGTTACCCCTTGAGATGCACATTTAGCCCACCTCACGGTATGTATTTACGTATACGAATGTGTTCATATATATGTATATTCATATAAATGCATCTCTGCCTGCCTGCCTGCCTGTCTGTATGTCTGTCTGTCTGTCTGTCTCTCTCTCTCTCTCTCTCTCTCTCTCT
>NC_068988.1:23040758-23041446 GCF_001194135.2 Octopus bimaculoides | reverse complement strand
GAGAGAGAGAGAGAGAGAGAGAGAGAGGGGGGGGTCGTCCACTGTTTCACCAATTAATCTTGTTCTTTTCCACCATGTCTTAAAACATCTCATTCTTATATTGCAGACTGACAGTTTCATCTATTCACACACGGACGCAAACACACGCTCACACACACACACACACACACACACTTACATTCACAACCACAGACACCCACGCTCACATCCACACATACATAATACATACATACATACATACATACAGAAAAACACACACATAAATACACATAAACACACGCCTATAAACACACGCAAAGCACCATTCCTTCGTTTGCACCGACCGCTGTACCTCTCCTTCGTTGTTTACGTAGTCATTGTCTAGACATAACTTCCATTTACCAAACAAATTACTCAAACCATAAAAAAACACTTCTTTGGATAATTTACCATTCAGTTTATTCCACATACCTCACCACACCGTTCTCACTCTAATCTGTTGTTCTTTCTCTTCATCAAGTAATTTATTTTGCAGTTTTTAACACTATACTTATTTTCTTACGATTTTTTTTTATCACTCTTTCGTTCGAGTCATTGTTAAGTGCGTGATGGCAAAGTGTATCAAAGTTGTTATGTTGTAGAAACACCGTTTTCTTCATTTTATTTTTATATTGTTTGGTTATTTTTCCTTTTCGCGAAAGCATTTTTT
>NC_068988.1:23038379-23040577 GCF_001194135.2 Octopus bimaculoides | reverse complement strand
TATATATATATATATATATGCATGTACGTATGTACGTTATATGTTTTTAATATGTATAAACACACATACATAGGTATGTATATATGTATCTATCTATATCACTCTTTCTCTCTCCCTCTCTCTCCATTCCCCTATTTCTCTCTCATAGGTATGTATGTATGTATGTATGTATGTATGCATGTATGTATGTATGTATGTATGTATGAATGTATCTATCTATCTATCTATCTATCTATCTATCTATTTATACACAAACACACACACACATACAGACACACGCACGTACATGAAATAAACTCCAAAAGTCTCGAAACATTTTTAGGTGAGGCAGTTAGAGCTGTCCTAGATCATTGCAATTTTACTTTATCATTACCATAACATCCAATAAGCTGACCTGCCAACTTCTGTTATTCTAGATTGAAGGAAATGGCAACGTTTTGGACATAGCCTGCTAAACACCACTTGTCACAGTTGGCTAGTTTGCAGAATGCAATCGGGAGAGAAGACGATTTGGAAGCTCGCTAAGTATTAAAGTTTTAAAACTGAGAAAAAACAACGCCATGGAAACTTATGAAATGCTCCAGATTGCTTCTGGTTTTCACTGGCACAAGAAGTTCGAGGGCAGCAGAAAGAAGGTGAGAGACGATGAGAAATGTGAGAGGAAGAGGGACGTCAGAATATCAAAGTTGGTTAAAAAATATTTCTTAATTTTCCGGATAAAGACCGTCGTGTGCCTATAATGATAATAAACGGATGATTTAGAGTTAGCGTGGCAAGAAGATCTAAACATGTACAAAATTTCTGCAAAGTTTGTTCCCAGGGTTCTTAGTGAGGAGCAGAAGGAAAGATGAGTCGAAGACAGCAGAGAGATGGTTGAACTTCTAACTTCTTGTGCATGAGTACTCAAGTCTCTGGTGACTTGCGACGAAACCTGGGTGCACTGTTATGATTCAGGAAACAAGAAGCAGAGTGCCTTATGGAAGCATTCACACACGGACGCAAACACACACACACAATGACCCAAAAATAATGTCCTCAAATACCTTACGCACACTGTATACATACATACATACATACACACACGCGCACGCGCGCACGCACACACACACACACACACACACACACACACACATATATATATGTATGTATGTATGTATGTATATACAGATATCCCACACCATCGCTTGACAGTCGATGCTGCTGTGTTTACGTCCCCGTAACGTAGCGGTTCGCCAAGAGTGACCGATAGAATAAATACTATGACTACAAAGAATAAGTTCCGGGGTCGTTTGTTCGACTAAAGGCGGTCCTCTAGCATGGCCGCAGTCAAATGAGTGAAACAAATAAAAGAAAAAGAGAATATATATATATATATATATATATATATATATATATGCACATATATATTCACACACAAACATATATACATACATACATATACATATATATATATATATATATATATACATATACATATATATATACATATACATATATACACATGTATAGCATCTGAAAAGTACTTGCACAAAGTTTCAGGGAGAAAAATATATGGACTTTTCATAAAGTTATGAGGAAATAAATTCTGTGGTATATACTTTAGCCGGAAAGATATATTCGATAAGTTTATATTTGGTACAGTTAATGTAAGCAAATTAAACCATTTTTCTTCTTAAACATTCAAGTATGAAAGGATACTGGAATCAACATAATTTGGCTCACAATAGACTGAGTTAACGGAGAAGTGGGTTTGCTGACATGTTTGTAGAAAGTAGTCATGACGTAGAAAGGAAAGAATAAAGAAAGAAGGAATGTTATTTGGTAGGGAATTAAACTATTCAATATTAAAAGACGTTCAAACCGCATTTCGATAAAAACATATCACAATTTGAATTTTAAAAAAACGTTTTAGTCATTGAAGACTTTGATAATTGATTTGTTTTTGGCAAGTGTTATTAATTTCGAATAACATTATTAGTTTCAAAACTAATTAACACGCAAGCTTTCTTTATATAGATAGATATCTAGGTAATTCTCTTTCTCGTCTTCCTCCTCCCCTCCCCCCTGCTCCTCTTCCCCCTCCTTCTCTTCCCCTCCTCCTCTTCCCCTCCTCTTCCCCTCCTCTTCCTCCTCCTAATCTTCCCCTTTTCTCCTCCTCCTCCTCCTCCTCCTCCTCCTCATAGCCTTCCCCTTTTCAC
>NC_068988.1:23037693-23038369 GCF_001194135.2 Octopus bimaculoides | reverse complement strand
CACCATCGTCGTCGTCGTCGTAATCATCATCTTCATCATCATCATCATCAACTTCTTCTTCTTCTTCTTCTTCTTCTTCTTCTTCTTCTTCTTCTTCTTCTTCTTCTTCTTCTTCTTAGTAGTAGTAGTAGTAGTAGTAGTAGTAGTAGTGGTTGTAGTTATTTTAGTTAATGTTTTTCATCTAAGCATTTAAGTAATTTCACTCATTTGTAGAAACTTTTTCATTCTTCATTTTCATCTCTATCTATCTATCTATCTATCTATCTATCTATCTATCTATCTATCTATCTATCTCTATCTATCTATCGTTTTCTTCGTTCTTTTCTTTTTTTCTTACAAAATATTTAATTTCTCTACATGTACTTTAGCGATTGATATCTGAGCAAATATATTTTCCTTAAAGTAAAGAATTATTAAAACGCTTTTACATGTATGTTTGTATGTATGTATGTATGTATGCTTGTGTGTGCGTGTTTAGATTAATATAAATATGTATGTATATATTGAAATATCCATATATACTCGTACATACACATACATACATTCATAGGCATGTATATCCAAATAACTAATTGGAACAGCTAAAATAATATTCGAAACTCTAAAATTGCCGAAGATCCATCGAAATACAACTCGCTTTTGGCTTCACTGAACACAATCAACTATAATTTGAAGT
>NC_068988.1:23036476-23037220 GCF_001194135.2 Octopus bimaculoides | reverse complement strand
ATATATATATATATATATATATATGTATGTATGTATGTATGTATGTATCTAGAAACATATATATACATATAGTGAAATATCCATATATACTCGTACATACACATACATACATTCATAGGCATGTATATCCAAATAACTAATTGGAACAGCTAAAATAATATTCGAAACTCTAAAATTGCCGAAGATCCATCGAAATACAACTCGCTTTTGGCTTCACTGAACACAATCAACTATAATTTGAAGTTTTCAAATATAAATGTAACCGGCTTATTAAAACTAAAATGATACTTATATATGAAACGAAAGAAACAAATATAGAAACAGAGAATTATTTTTTTCCCCTCTCTATCTCTCTATGTTTTGTTTGTGCCTCTCTTTATTCTTCCCTATCTGTCTATACCAATGCCCTTGCATCACTATCTGTGTCTCTCTCTCTCTATTTGTCTTAGGCACTTTTTATCTGTTCCTGGCTGACTTGAATTCAATGGCATGCACATATGCATCGAATACATGCATTCAAAGCGTGCGTGCATGTACACATAAATACGGACATTGTGCAATCATACATTCATACATGTTTATACATATATGCATATCAGTACATACATACACATACATACATACACACATTCATACAAACGTACATACAAACGTACATATCCATCCATCCATCCATCCATCCATCCATCCATCTCTCTCTCTCTCTCTCTCTCTCTCTGTATATATATATATATATATATATAT
>NC_068988.1:23032103-23033516 GCF_001194135.2 Octopus bimaculoides | reverse complement strand
AGAGAGAGAGAGAGAGAGAGAGAGAGAGAGAGAGAGAGAGAGAGAGAGAGAGAAAAGAGGCGAGAGAGAACTTGAAAAATATTAACTCGAGAGCAACATTAAAACGGCTGATGTCAAATAAACCAGCATAGAATCATCGACATCAAATAAAGGGCGCGAATACGGCCTTGCTGAAACGTACCGTACCCCATGACCAATCATCTGCAGATATATGTATAGATGCATGGACAGCCTTGACCAGCTTTTCTTGAAAACTTGAGTAAGTAAAACAAAATTTCTGGAACATTAAACTTTACGTTTGTATATTCACAATATTCCGAACATAGTTTAGTTCTCAATGGCGTTAACTTTCGCTTTTATTCCATCAAATGCGACAGATTGAAAAAATTATAGCGATAAAGTATAAACTAGAAAATTAAATAAGTTCGAATGAGCTGAACTGCATTCTTACATTTCAGAAGAGCCATGTTCTTTAGAATTACAAGGGATTCAGTTCAATCTCAAAATCCATCAGTTCTAACCACCCCTACCTATATTCTTCTTCTTCGTTTACATTTATGACCTCTGCGACAAGTATCAGAAACATACTTCAAATTGTATTCTTTATTTCGGTAAAGCTTTGCTAATGACTTAAGCAATTGTGTGATAATATTTAGTAAAGAGTTAAAAAAAAGAAGAAAAAAGATGCAAAATATCTTTAATCGCACTTCTGATCGAAAATTTATAATTGAAAAGCTTACACACACACACACACACACACACACACACACACACACACACACACACACACACACACACACACACACACACACAAGCATGCATATACTCACGCACACACACACACACCTCATTTTGGATAAATAATCCATTATTAACTAAGTTAAAATCTATATGGACTCTATTATAGTCGTAGATGTGTGTATGTATGTTAGTAGATGCACATTACTGTGTGTCTGTGTTTATGGACGTACATTTATGTGTATGTCCATGCATGCATATGTGTGCGTATGAAAGTGAAAGTGAAAGTATGAAGGTGATTGTGTGTATGAAAGTGCGTTTCTGTGTGTGTGTGTGTGTGTGTGTGTGTATGTGTAGGCATAAAGAATGGAAGCAATTAACATCCTACTTGAAATTAGAGAATTCATCGTCAGTGTTTAATTGCATAAATATATATGTTTCTATACACATATATATATATTTGTATTTCAGTGACAACTTTAAAAAGAAAAAAAATAACAAAGAAAAAAAAATTAAAGGTAGGAATATTAAATATTAAAAGTATTAAGGTCTGACAAAGAGTAGTAGTAGTAGTAGTAGTAGTAGACAGAGGAGGCGGAGACAAGGATATGTTGATGCGTGATAGAGCATTTTATAAACATTATCATAACAGATTCTTAAGTATATCAGTCTGTC
>NC_068988.1:23030776-23031882 GCF_001194135.2 Octopus bimaculoides | reverse complement strand
ATATATATATATATATATATATACGTACATATACATACAGATAGATAGATAGAGTTACAAAGATATCGTAGACTCCAACAACGTCTTCGCTTAAAATAGAGGTGTTTAACCAACAAACCAACCAGCCAGACAGCTAGCGAATAGACATAGAAACAAATAAACAATCAAATAAAGCGAAACAATGAATGAAATAACGGGGAGATGATTCAGATGTGAATGAAAATACGAAAGAGTGGAAGTAGAAATTAAGCAGATACGAAGAAGTAAAAATAAAAGATGTTAAAAGATTTTTAAAAAATATAATAATAATAAAATATATGAATGAACTACAGTTATTAATCGATAAAAATAAATTAACAAAGAAAATAAAACAAATATGAGAAATAATAAACTGGTTTGGAAGAGGGTATAATTGATGAAACCTTATAGAGTAGAATCACTTTGAGTAGGAGTTCGTATATCTTGAAGAGCAATGGGCACGCCGTAGTTATCATTTCAATATATATACATCCCCATACAGACTGCACTTAATATTAATAGTGGCGGAAGGAAAAAAAATAACTGTTTATTTTATAGTTAATAGTTTATTTTCTGTTTTGTTCTGAGAACGACAATTTCAAATATAACAAATGTTCGCAAATATAAAACGTTTTATACACTTCACTGAGAAAACAGGACATGTTTGTCTCTATTACGGAGTTTTAAAATTCCATTGTATGTGTGTGTGAATTTAGATGAAGCGACAACATCTAAGTAGTTTCCATACGTTACAGGTTAACTTTAATCCGGTGAACTTTATCATTCGTTCGCCGAACTACGATCCATCCATCTTAATTTTATTTGTTGTTTCATATTAGTTCGTGATACTGTGAAGTAGTCGAGAAGAAACGTATGTATGTATGTATGTATGGATGGATGGATGGATGGATGGATGTATTTATGTCGATCTCGCTATCTATATCAGCACACACATAAGCATACACACAGACACCCACACACACGTATATATACATCTCTCTCTCTCTCTCACTGTACACACACACACATACATACACGCACGCACGTACATATATATATATATATATATATATATATATATATATATA
>NC_068988.1:23027159-23030323 GCF_001194135.2 Octopus bimaculoides | reverse complement strand
AAATGTTTGCGATAGTTGATTTATGGAAAAGATTATGTTAAATTTTTGAAATGCAAATATGTGAATGAAAATTAAGTTCAGACCTCTACATGGTAGCTAGACCTGGTAGAAGTAGCAGCCAAATCTCCCTCAAAACACCCTATTGTCTTAATCCGACAATTCTGCCTATTATGTAATTTGAATGAGAAACTGTAACGAAAGATTAAGATTATTAACCCCGTGAAAAGGTGAAAGAAAAGAGACAGCGAAGCGAAAGTTTTTGGCTGACTGTCATCCTGTACTCCCCTTGTTGCTAGCGAAATGGTATATGCCGGCTGTTAGAAGGTTTGGAGGTGATGTACAGGTATTATATATTTTAAAAAAATAAGGTACTCAGAAATCTGGATGATTGTACATTTACAGATTTATATACGACGGGTTTTCTCACAATTTCTGCCTATCAAATTCAATCACAAAGCATTGGATAGCTCGGAGCTATAACAGAGGATACTTGCGCAAGGTGTCATGCCGAGAGACGGAACCCCAAACCACGTGGTTGCTAAGCGAGCGTTTTAACCATACAGCCATGCTAAAGAATAAAACAAAAACAAGGCTGTTCCTGTTTTTCGATCAACAATAAACCAGTTTTGGCATCTTTTCAATGTAACACTGACTTCTTCATTCATGACTAAAACGGGATCTATTTTGACACTTCTCCACACCTATATATCGAAATTTCGTTTCGGTGTCTTTTCATCGCTTTACAGTTTTTCTTATTCCCCAGCCTTTGTGCTGTTTTTATCTTCAGTTTCTTTAACATTTCTACATTTCAAATATTTTTGCTGTAATGTAATTGCTTTCTTATCGACAGAAAATAGTTTGTTCTTCTTATCATGTTCTCTAATTAATTTAGAAAAATCTGACTATATTTTCAGAAAGGTGATTTCTTAGTAGCATTACATAGTTGTGTTTTTAGTCTTACTGCAGTTATTTCAGTTGCAATCTAGTTACAGGGGTTGTTGCTATACCCGCCACTGTCGCTGCAGCCATCGCGGCCACCGCTGAAACCGCCGCCGGTGCCGGCGCCATCGTTCAGGTAATAGTTGTTGCTATTGTGGTCTTTGTTTTTGTTGGCGATGGTGTTCGCTGTAAACGGTCACGTTTTGCAGGACCCCGTGCAGAAATTCATTTTCTGGATTACATTATGAAAATTAATTTTCATTCCTTTTTTACTACCACCAAAAGGCTTCAAACCATTTTCATGTTGGTTTCACATTTTGGCAAAAGCGCAGCAATTTCGCGGGAAGGGGCCAGTCAATTTTATCGACCCCAGTGCTCAACTGGTACCTATTTCATCGATCTCGAAAGGTCGATGAAAAGGCAGGCGTAAAGGCGGACGAAATGCCGTGAAACATTTTCACCGGCGTGCTAACGATTCTGCCAGCTCGCCGCCTGAAACCATTTTCATATTTATCCCATTATTTAGGGCTATAAGACTGTCCTGTCATTTGACACTTCACAAATTTTTGACAAAAAAATCATTTTCTTTATGTATATATACTTCATGATGGCTACGACAGAAGTGGCAACAAGGGCTATTTGCTATTGTGGTAGTAGCATTAACTGAAACAAATTATTTTGTAACAAAAACTGGAAAAAAAAATTAAAAAACCTAACATGCACTGAAAATTTATGTAATGGAATATACAAAATAGATAAGGGCTGAAAACATTAATTTTGATAATAATAAAAACAATATCAGAGAAAACAAAACATCCATCAGTTAGGGGATTTCAGCTTTTGAAGACGTTGTTGGTCAAAAGGAGTTATTGGAATTGAGTACGATTAAAAAAAAAAAAGAGAAAGCGAGAGAGAGAGAGAGAGAGAGAGAGAGAGAGAGAGAGAGAGAGAGAGAGAGAGAGAGAGAGAGAGAGAGAGGTGGGATAAATATGACAAAAGAGAGTACTTCCTTGATCGCCGAATTTATTCAGAAAAGAGCGATGCGGAAGGTGACACTCCTTTTTAAGGTATATGAATA
Organism: Octopus bimaculoides; assembly: GCF_001194135.2. Lineage (NCBI taxonomy): Eukaryota > Metazoa > Mollusca > Cephalopoda > Octopoda > Octopodidae > Octopus > Octopus bimaculoides. The sequence goes on along the minus strand of NC_068988.1, from coordinate 23,028,306 downwards.
AATATCAGCGCAGCCATGGATGTATGGAAAGAAGCTTGCTTCCCAAATACATGGTTCCGGGTTCAGTTCCACAGCGTAGCACCTTGGGCAAGTGTCTTCTGCTATAGCCTCGGGCCGACCAAAAGCCTGATGAGTGGATTTGGTAGGGGGAAACTGAAAAGAAGCCCGTCATATGTGTGTCTTTGTGTTTGTGTTTGTCCCTCCCCCACCATCACTTGACAACCAATGTTGGTGTGTTTACGTCCCCGTAACTTAGCAGTTCGGTAAAAAGGACCGATAGAATAAGTGCTTGGCGTTCAAAGAATAAGTCCGACATGGCAGCCGTCAACTGACTGAAATGAGTAAAAGAATAAAAGAATACAAGAATATAAGAATGAAATCGGAGGAGACTTTCATATATACTATTAAGTTAGTGTGTAATAAAGTGAGTTCTACATCGATGAGGTCAAAAGAAGCTATACGAATGTATGAGCGTGGTTTGTAAAAGTAGAGACAGGATCAGAAACTATGCTGAGCTAGTTCATCAGACATCTGCACATAAGATTAATCCAAAGTACATGACCATTGCCACAGATATTGGAACGGATGTCGATCCTTCGTTAATCAACATTGTCAGATTATTGTACGGACATGTAGTGAGCGCAGAGGTGACTCGGATAGCATGAGGAAGAAGGAAATATATCTGGGCATTCTGGTCCTAATGACTCACGAAGACCACAAGGGTACCCAAGAGATGTAATCCGTTGAAGGGGTCAATAAGATTCAGCTGCTTTATGAATTGTTGTAAATGTCACGTAAGGGTCTTCTACCGAGAAAAAGAAGTAAACAGAAGATAAAAAGGGGACACGCAATCACAGTAGAAATAGTGGCGCCAACTATAGGAGACCCCAGAGATGGACCCATTGCTTTCGGGATATGGTATTGTCAAGGATCTGACCTGTTCTCAGATGCTGTTCAGCCAACAAGATCGAAACGAGATTTTCCAGGCGCAGAACTGTGGTCTCACGAGACTAAAGATATCTCCAACATGAAATGTATGCATATATATTTTTTCACAAAAACATATCGCACTCCGTGCTTATCGATTACTATGTGAATTATTATCTCTTTATATATCTGTTGTATTTTGAATATATATATATATATA
>NC_068988.1:23022393-23022900 GCF_001194135.2 Octopus bimaculoides | reverse complement strand
GTGTGTGTGTGTGTGTGTGTGTGTGTGTGTGTGTGTGTGTGTGTGTGTGTGCATATATATGATGTTATAAACCAACGGAGTCGAAGGTGATACGATAGACAGAGACAAGCTTACTGCCAGAAACAAATGCAGAAGAGTCAACGTGAGCGAATCTGAGCCAACGTGTGTCATCAGTGTGGAAGTGATGTGACAGGGAAACACAGGAGAAATTAATTCAGGGACAAAATTGAAAATTTGTCTTTGTTATTTGTAGTGAGGTGTGATTACTCGCTTTATGTGGTGTTTGTGCGAAACTTACGTAACGAAATGCTGGCTCCGTCTGTGGGTGAGTGTGAAAGCGTAGGTGTTTGAACGTGTGTGCGTGCCTGCGTGCTTGAGTGTGTGTGTATGTGTGTGCGTGTCTGCTTTGCAATTAAATTCAGAAGTGAAGATTAAAGTGTTTGCGCGCGCGTGTTTATGTGTGTGTGTGTGTGTGTGTGTGTGTGTGTGTGTGTGTGTGTGTGTGTG
>NC_068988.1:23019607-23021722 GCF_001194135.2 Octopus bimaculoides | reverse complement strand
TATGTATGTATGTATGTATGTATGTATGTATATGCAGGGAGGCAGAGAGAAAGAGAGAGAGGGAAATCTAGATGCTTATATAAAAACGCATATACACACACAAATATTAAATCTGCTCCACACGTATAGGAATATACACATACGTTGACACAAGCTTATACATACACAAGGCAAAGAAATGGCAGATCGTTAAACTGATGGATAGATTGCCGCGCAGTATTTGTTCCAATCCATGCGTTGTGGGTTCAAATTTTGCCCAGGTCAATTTTCTTTTTATCCTTTTGCGGGTCAATAAAAAGAAGTGAATCAAAATACCTTGCGGTATTTGTTCCCGCGTTTCGGTCATTTTGCTCTAACACGAACGTCTGTTGCAATAATCCTTTCTACTATAAGCACAAGGCATGGAATTTGAGGGGAGGGGGACAGTCGATCACATCAACCCCAGTACTTGATTTGTTCTTAATTTATCGACCGCGAAAGGATAAAAAGCAAAGTCGATCTCGGCGGAATTTGAACTCAAGAACGTAGCAGCAGATAAAATACCGCTAAGCATTTCGCCCGGTGTGCTAACGATTCTAGCAGCTCGCCGCCTTTGTTTGTTGCAATAGCGGTTTTGGTTTAGCATGGACGTCTTTCACGTGGACAGACATAGTTGGATTGGATGAAGGAAACATGGAGAACTACCAGATCCCTACCAAAATATCTTGCCCAAGACTACAAGTGCATATCCAATTGTAAGGTCGATCTTAGACTGATAGAGAACCGTCTATACATACGCATTCACACACACGCACGCACACACAGACACACTCACATACACGTTCATACCTGTTTAAAATTTTACCTGACGTTAGTGGATTTATACTACGATGTAATCTGTGAATACTTCAATAAAATTTTACTGAAACAACTGTAGTAGATCGTTTTGTACAGCGATATAAAAATCATGCAAATTCATGGTTGAATAGAAATAATTAGATTAATTAAATTGAATTAAATTAATTATATATCACTGTACTCTTCAGTGCAAGAAATATAAACAAAATCTTTACAGGAGTGGCTGTGTGGATAGGCGCAGGAGTGGCTGTGTGGTAAGTAGCTTGCATACCAACCACATGGTTCCGGGTTCAGTCCCCCTGCTTGGCAACTTGGGCAAGTATCTTCTTTTGTATTTCTATAAATATCAACTATTTATTATACGCTCACGTGGTTACCCCAGTTTGATCCTGACTGAACTTCCTACTCTTTGGACTTGCATATCTGAACCACTTCCAAGCACTGCTGTATACAGCGGAAGTGAGTTAAAACGTTAAAATTTAGAGCCCATGCACAGCAGAGTTCAAAGTCAATCTCTGCCAAGCGGTTTTACTCTGCGCACTTTACCTTCATTACTATGGCAACAGTACGCATACTTATTGATAAGACCTAGTAAGTGATTTTAATAGACACAACGCCAAAGAATTTGCCATGCGATTGGTAGTCAATTAAATTTATGTCCTTATTTGAGTCTGGTGAGATTGAAAGCAATTACAATCTCGATTTGAACTGAGAACGTATAGAGCCGAAACAAATATGGTGTGAGTGTGTACACAAATTATAAATATTCTATCTGACATCTCTAACAATTGTTGCTTTACCGCTCTTATTACTATTTAAAAAAAATGCTTCTGAATTGTATGTATGCATATTTATTCTTCTATAGTAATGCCCTTATATAAATATAAATAAATATATTCTAGTGGAATAAATGATGGATTTTTTTTTCCTTATGAGTTTTTTCGCGCTTACTTGATAAAATTCTTATAAAAGATTTTATTCTATTATTGAATTTTATATATATATATACATACTTTCTCAGAGTTTCACGTTTCCGTTCGTCGAACGGGAACGTGAAACTCTGAGTAACAGCTTTTGTTATATTTCTACTGCTTTTAAATAAAGCATATTATATATATATATGTATATGTATATGTATATATATATATAAAGTATATCCAAAATAACGGTTTCGTGTTTGTTACAAGGACAGCAATTTCGGCGGAAGAGTATGTTAATTACATCGACAACTGGTACACGTTTTGCGACTCCAGAAAGCTGAAACGTAATGTTGACCGC
>NC_068988.1:23018380-23019420 GCF_001194135.2 Octopus bimaculoides | reverse complement strand
GCCGCTTTATAAATATTTTGCAAATATCCACTCTTTGCTTGACTTCCTTAATTTAAATAAACGTGTGTGTGTGTGTATAACGCTGTCTATGCAGTCTTCTGAACCAGTTCGATTCCCGAGTCAAGAAACATATAGTTACTGTCATTCGCAGATTAAATGTTTTCTTTTCATAATTCGAAGGCCTGAAATCTATAACGATGATGAGGAACCGTCTGCCGTTGAATTTCCTGTATCTTCTTCTATTCCATTCCACTCCATTCCATTCCATTCCATTCCACTCATTCAACCTTCTACCTACATTCGATGATTGCACGTATTAAAGTCAGCTTGGACAACAACAATAAGAACAATATACATACTACTATCGTTCAATTTCAAATGATTGTGATACAGTACGAATTTTTTTCGCCATTTTAAAGAATATATATATATATATATAAATGTTATAGTGTATGTGTGTAAATAAGAAATAAAAATGGAATATAAAAAAAAAACTAAAAGTTCTTTGTCACGCTATCTGGTCTGTCGATTTTCTTTTAAACATTATCATTTTCCTGACAAGCTCGACTAACCTGTGGTAAAAGGTAATTTTCTCTCCAGAGCTAGCTTTTTTTTTTTTTCCTTTCCATATATGTTATTCTTATTCCAGAAATGGTAAAGTTAGTTAGGTGTCATACCAAAGAACACATCTCAAAATTATGTCTCAAGAATTTGAAATATATTTTATTTCTATGCTTTTATTTCTATGCTTTTTTCTATGTTTTTTTTATGGTGTTTTTTTTTGTATCTTTGTCTCCCCTTCCTCCCCACTCCCTGTCTTTCTCCTGTGCATTTTAAAATGTTTTCGTCAGTTCAATATCCAGACACCCTGACGTTGTCGTGTGCTAGTCTCGAAACCTGTTGTTCCACATAAACACGCACATATATTATCCCCCACGTAATTATACATACATACATACATACATACATACAGGCATACATACATACATACATACTTATATATGTGCATATATATATATATATATATATATATATATATA
>NC_068988.1:23011608-23018066 GCF_001194135.2 Octopus bimaculoides | reverse complement strand
TTGTGATTGTTGATTGTTTTTATGGGGGACACCTAAACCATTTCTTCTAATGGTTGTATGGATGAGAAATTCATTTCGCGAACCCGAGACTTCGGCGCTCGGTCCTAATGCGTGGTGACTTGTATAATGTTGCATGGCATTCTCTTCAATCTTCAATTTTGCTCAATTCCATTAGTTCATTATCATTGATTTATCCAAAATTTTATCGATTCTGGAAGATGAAAGGTATTCAGATTTACCAAACTCGGTTGGGGCTTAAACACAGAGTGGACAAACAAGGACAGACAAAGGGATTAAGTCGATTACATCGACCCCAGTGCGTAACTGGTACTGAATTTATCGACCCCGAAAGGATGAAAGGCAAAGTTGACCTTGGCTGAAATTGAACTCAGAACATAAAGACAGATGAAATACCGCTAAGCATTTCGCACGGCGTGCTAACATTTCTTATTTCTTTATTGCCCGCAAGAGGCTAAACATAAAGGGGTCAAACAAGGACAGACAACGGGTTTAAGTCGATTACATCGACCTCAGTGCGTAACTGGTTCTTAATTTATCGGCCTCGAAAGGATGAAAGACTAAGTCACCCTCGGCAGAATTTGAACTCAGAACGTAACGGCAGTCGAAATACCGCTAAGCGTTTTGCCCAACGTGCTAACGTTTCTGCCAGCTCGCTGCCTTCTCCACACCTCAAAACTGACGGCCTCATACCGAAACCAGACATCATAATTTTATATTTAAATCACAAAATTTCAATCCGAATGTTTGCAACGGAGACTTCTCTCAAAGGTGAGGTCAGGTTTTGGATTTAAATCGGGGTTTGACGTTGGTGTTAAATAAGATTAATTCTTACATTATATACATTTCTCTATTTGGCGCTTATATTTCAATAACACTTTAAGATTTAATACATTACATAATCTATATATAATCATACGTCCGCAATCTATTGTATTTGAAATTGTATTTCGTTATCTTTGTAGTAATCATATTATCAATAAAATATTAAAGATCAATAACATTTCTTCAAAACAAAATCAAAATCAAAATCAAAATCAAAATCAAAATAAAAAAGAAACAAGCTCGTGTACCAAATGAATTTCAAACAGTTTCAAAGCTATCCAAATTTACTAAACAATTTCATTATTATATTTAGAATTGAAATCAGTTATAATATAAATGTACAACTTTGTATTGTTAGTTTTAGTGAAGTGAATATTGTTTACATATGCTTCGCTTCCAGTATGTTTGTGTGGTTTTCAGCATAAACTGAATGCATTGATTTCTCTCACACTCTCTTGTAACCAAAATTAGTTGTAAAAACCAACGAGAGGAAACCTGTGTAGGGTTGTTCCTCCTGCTAGAAATAGCAGCGCATCTGCCCGATATGAAACTTAACCATTTTGTAAAAATTAGGATGTAGAAGTAGACTGTATATATAGATATATATGGGGGGGGGAGGTTACTGATTTGATTGGGTATTCTAATGAAAAATAAACGGAGTATTCCAGCATTGCGACAAGTGATAGTAAAATGTGAACGAATCAGCACCGGTTGTGAAGCAATACAGGTTGGGGACATGTACACACACACACACACACACACACACACACACACACACACACACACTATGGGCTTTCACACTGTTTCTGTCTACCAAATTCACTCACAGGGCATTGCTCGGCCGGGGGCGATAGTAGAAAATATTTGCTTAAGGTGCCGCGTTGTGGGACTGAACCTGAAACCACGAACTTGAAATTCGGGTTTCTTACCCACACATCTATGTCGATAAACAACTATACACTAATAATTCATAGAAATTGCCTCTACACAGAGTCAGTCATATAACTGCGCCTACGTGTCCATACACATAATATATATCCTCATATATACATAATATATATACATACACACATATACAAACACACATATATATATGTGCGTATATATATATATACATGTATATATATATATATATATATATATATATATATATATATATATATATATATACACACACATATATATATGAATATATATAAATATATATAGATGTATACACACACAACCACACACATTTATACACATCTACGTATGGACATGCAGCTAGCATTTTCTCATTTGCAGCTGATTGCTTGCATTTCCAATTCCAATGTACAAGCTACCAATCAGCATTTTATATTTATCATTTATGAGAAAACCCTGACCAGCGAAAATGGTCAGAAACAAGAACCGTAGCAAGGCCTAGTCCGGAATGAATATAGTTATTTCCACTATCAATTTTCATTATGCTTCTCCTTTTCGTCCCTTACTTGTTTCCCTATATTCACTTTCATCCCCTTCTTGTTTAATAATAATCTCATTACCTCTTTTCTTGTTGTATATCACACGAATTTATAAAGCTGTCAAGGCTTCCATTTTAGATATACCAAATAAATACTGCAGCTTCTCATTCGTTTTGATAGCCTAAATATACAGTACATTCATCGATCCAACGCCGTGTTTAGTTCTCCCTCTCTCATCTATCCCCCTCTCTTTCTCTGTTCCCCGATTTCTCTCTCTCTCTCTCTCTCTCTCTCTCTCTCTCTCTATATATATATATATATATATATATATATATATATATATAATAAAATGAATGTATATATAAATAACAAATGAATTTATACAAAAAATATATACACACTCACACACTTAAAGAAATTTACATGCTTTTCTGGTTATATTTGACAGTTTGCAAGAGAAAAAAAAGAGAAACCACAATATCGCAATAAAAAATATATGTATTTTAAAAATCAATTTAAAATGTCAGCTAGATTATGGCTGAGAGATAGTAGTTTACTCGATGCAGCTCTCATCTTCCACCACGGCCTCGGAGACGGCTCCCGAACCTGGCACATGCGTTTCTCACTGAATCACTGGGAAGATCTTCGAGCACTACCTTGATCTTGGCCACCGGCACTGCGTTGATGTTACAGGCAGCGTGGCTGAAGTCTTGTCAAGTCCCGCACATAGTAATCCATGCGATTACAATCGGGGAAATTAGGGGGTCGGAAACTGGTGCTGGTGAAGTCCTTAGAAATTCTCCGACAACTACTTACGACACTTTCTGGAACCGAAACTTGCTGGTATACATATCGCCTTCCATCAGTTACTCTCTTCAGCTACGGATTGACTACAGTCGTCTGCAGCCCCTTTAAATTGTGCCTAAGACTCTGTTCAAAGATCTGGGGAAAAGTGCCGGCGGGCGTTCAGGCGCAGTCGATACGCCTACTGTGTCCTTTTCTGCTGGTCACAGCTTTGTAGTCTCCGTTGTAGCTGTCCATGTCACAGTGTTCTGAGAGTACTGAGCAGCAGGCATAATCTAGGCATTTCGTTATCCGGCGCGAATCATCATCATTCAGATAACTTTCTTTCCAATATTCAAATGGCTTCCAGTCCTCTATGTCAGCTAATGTTTTGTCAACTACATCTTAAATCTTTATGCCCTCCAACGCCGTTAACTGTTCACGAAAATATCAAGCTGTTCCAGAAAAAAAGGAGACATAAAATGTCGTCAAATTTAGCCCGAACACCCTGTTTGTATATGATATTTCTGTTTACAACGATAACTGACAGTAGGATACGTACATAGAAGTGAGATCTATTCACTGCTATATGATTTATCATATCATAATGAAAAGTCAGTTAGAGCTGCTCATATAAATTGCAATTCTTACATTTGTACAAATCTCTTCATTCGCGATGTGTTGAGCAGTGACCTTGTTGCAGAAGGAACAACTAACAACGCCTCGCATTTCACCCAATCAATTCAAATGTTTGCCTGTGGACAGTAACATGGAAATGTCAAAGACACAGAGAAAGTCCAGTCATCAGCGTGAACCTGGAAGATATCTGGAAGGAAGTTTATAGACATGCAGCCGTCGTCGTCATCATAAATTGATTGATGTTAGTGACCTGTGATGTTAATTGCTTCATGCATGCAAGTTGCTAATCATTGAATGAGCGTCCTTGAAATGGAGAGAGAATGGTCATGATGCTGGAGATGGTGGTGGCGGCGGCGGCGGTGGTGGTGATGTTGACGGTGGTGGTGATGTTGACGGTGGTGGTGGTGGCGGTCATAATGTATCATGATGATTGATTTTAGAAGAATGACCCTGAAAAGCCAATAGCGATCGCCGTGACTGACCTTACAGGAACGACCTTAAAATAGGAGATACATCAGTTATACGACTGGATAAATCACTGACAGATTTATCCAATCCGTAAAATGAATAAATAAATAAATAAATAAATAAATAAATAAATGAATAACACAAAGTCTTGTTTAAAACGCTGATTAAAATCAGGCTTACATTCACACACAATTACTCACACGCACACACATACGCAAACACATATGCACACACTGCCACAAATACATGCAAACGTGAATATGCCATCATTGTAATATCACAGTATATTCCACTATATCGAGACCGAATTATATGACTAAGGAAGCATCTACGTGTTTCCTCACTGTGCTAGAAATAGCAGCGAAATAACCATTAAATCATACATTAATTCCTTAAAAGGAGAACATCGAATAAAGACAATTACTTCAGTCGCTTTGGTCACATGTTTGCTCTGTTAGAGTTGACCCGAGACTAAACAACATCAGCCGCAACAACAGCCGCAGCAACGACATCAGGAACAGCAGCAACGGTAATATCAGTAACAGCAACAGCAACAACAACAACAATAGCAACAGCTATAGCATCAACGTAAGATACATATTGCCACGATGTCATAAAAGTCATAGTTGACCCTAAAAGAACTCAAACACAGTATCAAAACAGTTGATAGTGCTAAGTGCCTAACTACTTAGCACTCTGTTCAATCTGCCGCTGCTTACCGATCAATTTTAAGTCTCGATACAATAGAAATGCATCGGTTTATGTTATTTTAAAGAAGCATCAAATATGGCGCACGAGTGGCTGTGTGGTAAGTAGCTTGCTTACCAACCACATGGTTCCGAGTTCAGTCCCACTGCGTGGCACCTTGGGCAAATGTCTTCTACTATAGCCTCGGGCCGACCAAAGCCTTGTGAGTGGATTTGGTAGACGGAAACTGAAAGAAGCCCGTCGTAACGCCGGTGTTAAAACGGGGGTAGCTGATGAAGGAAAATGTTCTTTATGTGGCTTGTGTGTTTTCTGTAATCTGGTTATTATTTCTTGTCTACGTTTTGTTTTCAATGTCCTGTACCCAGATATGCACCTATATATACAGGTAGACGTAGGTATGCACACACCTGTACGTATATATGCATATACTCATTTATTATTTGTTTATATATATATATATATATATATATATAAACCGATGCGGGTGCATTCGACTTGTTTGGGCACGCTTATGTTAAAAAACAATTTTAGAATGACTTTTTGCTGTGAAAACACTAAAAATAACTGACCAACGAAAAAAAAACAAGATTAACCAGATCAAAAAATAAACCCAAATACTAAGCGAATAAAGATGAGGCATCTCATTTCCGTTGCGTGCGCACACGCACACACATGCATGCACATACACACTCACATTCAGATACCCACGTTTTACATACACACACACATATATTCACACAGAGTTGAAACGCTGTTTGATTTATTTTTTTCAGCGTACAATTTTCATCATCCCACTATCAAGTATAACATCACCTCTTCCTTCTTTAATCATCTATCACCCCTTCCTTTCTCATTCCTAATCACAAGAGTATTATTATAATAGATTATCTTGGTAACCATGGGAGCTATGAAAACAATACAAAGCCCAGCATCACCACCGGATCATTCTGCACATCTATATAATTTGTTGCGCAATTCCACCCAACCGTTTGACCGTGAATCCCAAGACAAGAAAGAATCGGCCATATCAAATTTATATGTATAGATATTTTCCTGGGAACGAATTACGATTTATAACATTGTTACTATGGGAAATTACCGCTCCGTTTTACGAGTCTTTGTTTTACAAGCGGTCTCCGGAAAAAGTTAACTCGTATTTCGAGACACTACTGTGCTGCTATTTTTGGTACTTGTAAACTGAACATCGCATCTCGACTAAATGAGGACATTTTAACTTAGAATATCTATTGCGTTTCACTGAACATGATTGGGTCGCCCATTGTGCCATAGTGTTTGGCACGGTGCCACTGTATAAATATAACGCTGTGACAGTGTTTCATTGCTTTTATTTACTCAGCGTCGTAGATTTCAGTCCCTGTATGAGTGAGTTGCCCCTGGACTTGAGAAGTCTGAAATTAAAGAACTTATTTGCCAGGACGATGTTTCCATATAGCCGAAAAACAAAATTCCTCAGTTCCTAAACAGAAACGGCAGCCTATCGATACCAACAACAACGAGGAGGAGGAGGAGGAGGAGGAGGAGGAAGAGGAGGAGGAGGACGATGATAATGATGAT
>NC_068988.1:23009081-23010586 GCF_001194135.2 Octopus bimaculoides | reverse complement strand
ATCATCATCATCGTCATTATCATCATGATCATTATGATCATCATCGTCGTCCTCATCATCATCATCATCATCTTCATCATTATCATCATCATCATCATCATCATCACTATCATTACCGTCATCGTCTGCGTCATCATCATCGTCGTCATCATCATCATCATCGTCATCATCATAGTGCTTCTGCTGAGATTTATCATGATTCTGAAGAAATAAAAGAAAGGACGAAAGAGAGTTACTGAAAAGCTAGGGCAAGGAGAGAGAGAGAGAGAGAGAGAGAGAGAGAGAGAAACAGAATATCACGTAACTATGTCATATGAAAAATTCACTGGATATATTTACACATGCATACATATATATATATATATATAAGCGTATATATATATACACATGTGTGTGTGAATGTGTGTGTGTGTGTGTATGTTTGTATGTATGTGTATATGTATGTGTACGTGAGTGTTTATGTCTGCCAACCATTAACCAACAAGCGTGTATCATACGAAGACACGTATTCATGTAAGTAGACGTGCGCACACACATACACACACACACACACACACACACACACAGAGGCAGAAATGGACGCACACATACATACACGCATACATGCACGCACGCACACACGCACACACATACACAGAAACAGGCGCACACACATATATACACACGCACAGAGAAACAGGCGCACACATACACACAGGCACAGACAGAAACAGACACACACACACACACACACACACACAGAAACAGGTACACACACATACACGCATGCACGCATGCACACACACACATGCACACACAGAAACGAGTACACACACACATACACGCATGCATGCACACGTTATGGGCACTGAATTAACATGGCAGCATTCAAGCATTCAAATGAGCGAAGCTAGTTTAGCATAGGTATATATGTATGTGTACATGCATCCGTGCTTGCATGTATTTCTCTGTGTGTGTATGTATGTGTGTGTGTGTTTGTCTGTACACGCCCGTATATACAAATGAACCGAGGTGCGCCTGGTGGCAGAAACATCTCACAAGCAACTCGATTTCATTCTGGCTCATGTGACGTTGAATGGCGGACAAGCCCAGCTCTCGAGACATATCGGCCAGTCACACTGAACTTCAATTCCTGCCTGGTTTCTGTTGTCACTGCATTCGCGAATCGAACTTCATAACCACACATCTTAAACTGCTCCTACGCTCATGTATAATATGTCACTGTTCATATATTCGTAGATATTTGATTATACATATGCATATATATAGTTGCTTAATAAAGGCAAAGTATATGATTGGAAGAGTTAGTTTTCATTTTTGTAGATGTACCGATGTAAATATTCATTGAGTGTTCTATACACACGAAACTAACCCCACACATGCATGTACGCGTGTTTATAAATATGCGTGTGCGTTTCAATATATAATTATAGATGAATATACTTAAATAAACACATACACTCACATACATATGTATATATATTTGTATGTATGTATGTATATAT
>NC_068988.1:23007508-23008362 GCF_001194135.2 Octopus bimaculoides | reverse complement strand
ATATATACTACACGCATGCATAAAGTATAGTTTTAATATTTAGTTAATATCCAATCAAACTATATAGTGACATTTATTCTTGCATACATATATATATGAAACGCATGCCCCCCCCCACACACACACACGTACGCACATATACACACATTTACACTGAAGCAAAACCAAATCTAAACAAACTCCAGTTCACATATGCACGTATCACATACGTAGACCTATTCAAATAAATGGCAGAATCCAGCTCCTTCAGACATGTATCATCTCTCAATTTCTAAACATCACATTCAAATAATTAACATCTATTTGCTGGCATATTACACATATATATTTACATATTTACATATCGTATTCTAGATTAACATTTAAATGTGCAGTTTTATGGCTGCAGCTATGTTTAAAATTGCAATAATTTCATTATAATGGAAGCTTTCTATCTAGTTTTTGCCTACAGTTATTGTCTTTCCCTGTTAACTCTTATGTCTGGCGTTCTGAATGTGTACACCAGTACGTAAGTAGAAACATACGCCGAAACACAAACATAAATACACATAAACGCTCTGAAAAATCGCTCTGAAATAAATACACACATACACAAACACTAATACGAGGGTGTATAAATACGTTCACATTCATATAGACACCGGCACACGGATGTACATAGTGAGAATATATTCTTGGTAGAATGATACGTGATCAATATGGCTGCCAGAAATTACCTCAAGGGAACGCACTGCAGACTAAATACTAATGTGGTAGGCTCTCTCATATATGTAATATAGTGTGTTGAGAAACTTCGATCAAGTGTGATTATCCACGCAATTAGACGAAAAAATATCCCTCTAGGGTTTTTTTGT
>NC_068988.1:23005085-23007033 GCF_001194135.2 Octopus bimaculoides | reverse complement strand
TTAATTGGGACTTCAAATTTCGCCAGACGGTTAATTAAACCGGCGACTCCATTCAATTATTTAATTTTCAACAAAGAAAATTACATGTTGCAATGGAATTGCTAATCTACACACAATCACCTGTACCCTATTGGCGTGCTGTTTCTACCGTCTGTCTTTTTGTCGTAACCAGGGTGGCTTCTACCCTTTAGAGTTAGCTTGCTTTGTACCGCCTCCACGACGTTCCCGGTACATTCATCTCTTTTGCGGAATAATTAACGGGGGATGTAAACAAACCAACACTAGTTGTCAAGCGGTGATGGGATGCGCAAACACAACGACACACATACACGTACCTACGTGCATACAGACAAATATTCAAAGGGCTTCTACACATTCTCCGTCTAGCAGATTCTCTCACAAGGAATTAGTCAGCCCGGAGCTTTAGTAGAAAAGACTTGCTTAAGGAGTAAGGTGAAACCACGTGGTTGCAAAGTGAGCTTATTAACCTCACAGCCAAGCCGGCGCCTATAAAATATTGTCGTCTGCAGGAATCCCATGATTTTATCACGTGACCTTTCATAAAATTCTGACGCTCAACCGACTGAGCTAGGCAGAAGCTGTCTGGAGCTAGGCAGAAGCTGTCTAGAAGCCCATTGAATATAAAATAGGTAATCTTTATAATAATAATTATCTCCTTCAGGCTCCAGATGTACTTTGATAACGAGAGGAAGATATGTTTTTCTTCTTAGGTAGTAGACATTAATGTATTTGATCTTGACCGTATTTTTCGCGAGACGGATGCAGTCTTCCTCATTTCCATTTCTCGGTTAATTGTAGCCTTTGCTAAGTAATTGCCACAGAGTGAATGCAGCATCGTGTTACTTCAGTTGCATTCAGTTGATGAGTTTGTCGTCGGTTTTTTGATGTTCCTGTTGCTTCCAGCTCTATGAGTGGCAATGTTTTTGTTGCATTTAAGTTTTACGTTCATTTTGTGTAATAGCAAATAGGAAAATACTGTTGTTTTTTTTACAAATATTTAGCACTTTCTAAGTAGTATTGGATGCTACATTCATACTACAGAGTGGATTGAACCAAAGAATGTTTCTTTTTATTGTTTATTATTCTCTACTTGTTGTTTTTACATATATATTTCGTCTTCTGTTTTCATTCTTTAAATCTTCTTGGTGCAGCATTGCATCAAAGCACTTTCCTTAGTACATCAACGTATTAATGTGCAGAACTAGTAGTAATATGTAATTTTTTATTGTTTGTTTGTCTGCAGGAGAATATACTGCATACTTTACTTCTAATCTTTTTAACTTGATTGCTATAATTGTAAATGGCGGTTTCTATGTAAAATACGCCTTTGCTTTGCTTTCTAATCCGCTGGTCAGACTGCTTTGATATTTAAAAAGTTTAAAATCTTTAAGGTTAGTTCTGAAGAGAATTTAATAGTGAAATATTCAAATGTTTCCATTTAAGCAATTTTTCTAAATTCGTCGCGGTACTTACTAGCTGTTCATGTCGTGAGAGAGAACAATCTGCTTGTCATCTTTGTGCACAACTTTATGTATAGAGAGCATAACCTAATTTAAAGAATATTTATTATGTCCCACCAGTCCACAGACATTAAATATATTGAAACTTCATCTTCTGACGTAGCTCTAATGTAGGAGCTGTTAAAAATAGAATCGGATTAATCTTAATAAAACCTCACGGGCATATTGGCGTAGTGGTTAAGAGCGTGGGTTACTAACCCCAAGATTCCGAGTTCGATTCCAGGCAGTGACCTGAATAATAATAATAATAATAATAATAATAATAATAATAATAATAATAATAATAATAATAACAACAACATCGAAAAATACCTTTGAACTCGGGCAAGTGTCTTCTACTATAACCTCGGGCCGACCACGACCAAAGCCTTGTGAGAGGATTTGGTAGAAGGAAACTGAAAGACGCC
>NC_068988.1:22999826-23005004 GCF_001194135.2 Octopus bimaculoides | reverse complement strand
ATATATATATATATTATATATATATATGTATGTGTGTATATGTTTGTGTGTCTGTGTTTGTCCCCCTCCCATCGCTTGACAACCGATGCTGGTGTGTTTACGTCCCCGTAATTTAGCGGTTCGGCAAAAAGAGACCGATAGAATAAGTATTAGGCTTACAAAGAATAAGTCCTGGAGTCGATTAGCTCGACTGAAGGCGTTGCTCCAGCATGGCCACAGTCAAATGACTGAAACAAGTAAAAAAGTAAAAGAATGCTTACAAGATGTGCAGCTCGATTGTTAGCACAGCAAATACAAAACCTTTTGCTCAATATTCCACTGAGGGCAACAAAGATCTCTGAACATTAAGTATCCCTGGGTAACTAGGTGAAGCAATATCACCCTTCATGTCTAATCGCTCCCACGAATACGACATCACCTATGGAATCAGACAGTATACAAAGCCTTAGAAACCTCATTTGCTGTTTCTTTTACATCCGTAAACTCGAACTAGATATGAACTCAGGCACTCATTGAATTGATATGTTAAACACTGAGAGTAGGTTTGGGTAATCTTATTTTATTGCCTGTGACATGGAAAACCAACTCAGATTTCGTTTGCATAATTATAATTCGTAGAATTGGCATAACGCCTTATTTGTTTTATTTATTTATTTTGGAACGAAGCCGATGTATATTGATTTCAAATTTCGGCACAAGGCCAGAAATTTTGTGGAAATCGACCCCAGTGTTCAACTGGTATTTTTTTTTTTTATCGGCCCCGAAAACATAAAAGGCGAAGTCGACTTCGGTGGAATTAGAACTCGGAACGTAAAGACGGACGAAATGCCCGTTAAGCATTTTGTCCGGCGTGTTAATAATTCTGGCAGCTCGCCGCCTTTAAGCCCGTATTCAAAGCTCTAATAGGCGCAGTAATGGCTGCGTGGTTAAGGATCTCACTTTGTATCCACGTGGTTTTCAGGTACCTAAGAGAAGTGTGTTTGTACCTACACCACTTGACAACCGGCGTTGGTTTGTTAACGTCCCTGTTAATGAACTTTTCGGCACAAGAAACTGATAGTGTGCCTACCCGTCATTTGACAACCGACGTTGGTTTGTTAACGTCACTGTAAATTAAATGTTCGGCACAAGAAACTGATAGTGTGCCTACCTTCCAGTTGACAACCGGTGTCGGTTTGTTAACGTCCCTGTAAATGAACTGTCCGACACAAGAAACAGATAGTGTACCTACCCATCATATGACAACCGGTGTTGGTTTGTTAACGTCCCTGTAAATAAACTGTCCGGCACAAGAAACAGATAGAATAAATACCAGACTTGAAATTGAGCACTCAACTCAATCTTTCGATTAAAACCACTGCGGCATGGCTGCAGACCAATGACTGTAACAAGCAAAAAATATTTGGCTGATACTTTATATTTAGGAAACCGGATGGCTGAAAAGGAAATCAGCTTGGCACGATTTAAAGTCGGAACGCGAATGAACGTGACTACATACTGTAAAGTACTTAATTACGCTTGTTTATGTTCTCTCCGATGCATTACTGGTTCTAGTTGTGTGTTTGTACCTACACTCCACTCTTTATTTGTGTTTTGATATTAATATTAAGAAATTCTACAATGCGGAGGTCTCAAACTGCAGTGACCAGGAATCTAATACGGCTAGTTAACAACGAATAAGGCAAATACTTCCTAGCGCTGTTGCCGTATTAATTGTCTATGGTTATATGACCAACTCTAAATAAACTATCCTTTACAGAAATCATTGTTTCACTTGAAGTTACTTCATGTCTGCATAAGCGATTTTCTTTTCGTCGTGGCACTCCGTCGGTTACGACGACGAGAGTTCCAGTTGATCCGATCAACGGAACAGCTTGCTCGTGAAATTAACGTGCAAGTGGCTGAGCACTCCACAGACACGTGTACTCCTTAACGTAGCTCTCAGGGAGATTCAGCGTGAAACAGAGTGTGACAAGACTGGCCCTTTTAAATACAGATACAACAGAAACAGGAAAAAAGAGTGAGAGAACGTTGTGGTGAAAGATTACAGCGGGGTTCGCAACCAACCCTTGCCGGTGGCTCGTGGAGCTTTAGGTGTTTTTGCTCAATAAACACTCACAACGCCCGGTCTGGGAATCAAAACCGCGAACTTATGACCGCAAGTCTGCTGCCCTAATTACTGGGCCATTGCGCCTCCACATTTTCTATTACTAATAACAGTCTTGCGATAATTCGATGTCCTTTGAGATTTCTGTGTTTTCTACAAATAGATACATACTCTATGAATGATAATTTCTGGAAATGGTAAGCTCGAAAGGATGAAAGGCAAAGTCGACCTCGGTGGAATTTGAACTCAGAACGTAACGGCAGACTAAATACCGCTAAGCACTTCGCCCGGCGTGCTAACGTTTCTGCCAGCTCGCCGCCTTCGAAGTCACCCATATTGGTTTACAAGTGGCAATTTCTTTAGCATATCGACTGCACGTAGGCAGCTGACTTTCACAAGACAATATGTTTTATTTTGGAGATTATTTTAGGCATGGATGAAAATTAATAACCACCGCCAGAAATTTCAACATCAATAGTGATATGGACCGCCTTTAATTTAAACAGAAACCAGGTAGCAGGTGATTAACATCGATTAAAACAGCTTTTAAATGTCACACAAAATTTCTTTAACGACGTACACTAACCATCAAGTGTCGTAGTACATCCACGAATGTAATTCGACTCTCGGTGTATAATTACCTCAGATGACTTAAGAAAGAAGCGCCTTCAGTATTATTCTTTAACTTGATTCTATACTTCTGAGATGAGGAACTTTTATATTATGTATTAGACTGATGTCTTCAGCTTGATTGTTGCTTTCGCAACCTTTCGGCTTCATCAGGAGTTTTGTGATGCACTGTATTAATGCAGTGCAGTCACGTAGAGGTTCAGAGTTCAATCCTACGCAAGGCACTAAAATGATTCACAAGACACCCGAAGAAAGCCGGAGCGTACAACAGCCGAAACGAAGTGAAAAGTAACAATCAAGATGAGGACACTGCTCCGACAAATGCATCATACTATTTGACTGATGGTCAAGAATACACACCCAGGGAAGTGACACGTGTCTACCGCAATAGATTATCTGATGGACAACGCTATGCTTCTCAGTAGGCCACGATTGAATATGAGCTCTGAAAGTGTCATTGGACCAGGAAGTGATATATTGGCTCTCACTTTGAAGTGTGCGCTGATATACCGTCCAGCCTTCTTCAGGTGTCTTGCGGAAATTTCGAACCTGGGTTCTCATTCCTAAGGTATTTTTCGGTATTATTATTATTATTATTATTATTATTTATTAGTGTTCAGGTCATTGCTTGGAATCGAACTCGGAATCTTGGGGTTAGTAGCCCGCCGTCTTAACCACTACGTGATATGCCTGTGATGAGGACAAGATGAGGACAAATATCCGTCGAATGTAAATGATGTAAATAATGGACAAATTTTCTAGTTGGTTCGATCAACGGAGCAGCCTGCTAGTGGAATTAATCTGCAAGTGGCTGAGTACTCCACAGTCACTTTTGTCCTTAACGTAGTTCTCAGAGTAGATTCATCGTGACACACGGAAATTGACAAGCTTGACCCATTGAACTACAAGTACTACTCACCTTTCCTAGCTGAGAGGGAAGAAATAAAGTGCCTTGCAAAAGGATACAATGCGTTGCTGGGAATCGAGCTCGCGATCTTACGATCATGAGCTGAATACCCTAACCACTAAGCCAAGTGGTTTTTCAGTCATTTATACAGGCCAAAAGAAACCGGAGTTATGAGTCCGAGGAAAAAGTACTGTGGTAATAGCGTTGCTGAAATCATAGAAATATAGAGAAAACAGTTATATTTTTTTCTACTCTAGGCACAAGGCCCGCAATTTTCTTATGGGGAGGTGGTCAGTCAATTAGATCGACCCAGTACGCAACTGGTACTTAATTTATCGACTCCGAAAGGATGAAAGGCAAAGTCGACCTCGGCGGAATTTTGAACTCAGAACGTAAAAGTAGACGAACTATCCTTAAAGCCAGGAACTTTCCAATGTCCCTCGTGTGTTTGTCTGTCTATCTATCTATCTATCTAAGCATTTCGCCCGGCGTACTAACGTTTCTGCCGGCTCACCGCCTTAGAAAACGGTCATAATGTTCCAGAAGTGGAAGCATCACATTTCCTGGATTACATTATAGAATGTATAATGCAACCTAAAAATTTAACTGCTATTTTTAATATGTCGACATCGCTGTGGTGAACTTGTTAGAAAGCCGTAGGCGTGGTGTGACAGTTATAAGGCAATAAGTTTCTGCAACAAGAAAAAGCTAAATATATTTTAAGTAGAAATTAAATTTTAAATTTACTCTTTTAACTAATTTGTTCATATATGTTGATGTAATTCATTATCCCATCATACTGAGTTGTGCATAATTTATTTAGCTTATAGTTCAATAAAATCATATGGTGAACTTTAAGCAAAATGTGCTGCATAATATATTAATTAGATCTGCACACAAAATATATTCGCAAAATTTACACAAACACATATATGCGCTCGCAGGGACTCACACATACACAAGCATGCTATGTACAGATACATAGCCGTAGGCATCGCAGTGGATGTAGTTAAGAAATCTTGTTTCGAACACAAGTGGTTTCGGGCTCGAAATCACTGAGTGGCAACATCGACAATTGTCTATAGTAGACGATAGTAGACGATACTCTTGGAAGGAAATTTGTGGAAGGAAACTGTGCGGAAGCTTGCCGTGTTTATACGTGTGTGCCGGTGCGTATTTCAGTGCTCGTGATCACGTGATTATGGTCATGCCCATGCCGTGTCCGCTTGACTTATAGAAATTATCTATAAAAAGGCGACGAGCTGGCAGAGTGGTTAGCACGCCGGGCGAAATGCTTAGCGGCATTTCGTCTGCCGTTACGTTCTGAGTTCAAATTCCGCCGAGATCGACATTGCCTTTCATCCTTCCGGGGTCGATAAATTAAGTACCAGTTACGCACTGGGGGTCGATGTAATCGACTTAATCCCTTTGTCTGTCCTTGTTTGTCCCCTCTATGTTTAGCCCCTTGTGGGCAATAAAGAAATAAGAAATAAGAAATTATCTATAAGATATGCACCAGACTTTAAAATACGTT
>NC_068988.1:22993800-22995957 GCF_001194135.2 Octopus bimaculoides | reverse complement strand
TAATACATTTATACATGTACACATACATACATACTTACATACATACGTACATATATACAGTTATATATACTAATACACACACACACACGCACATATGAGCGTCTATGTGTCACATTTTAATGCGAAAATATAGAGAGAACTTCAAGCGGTATATACGTGTATATATATTTAGTATTACACACACTCACGCTTTTGTAAGGATCATGTACACACACATACACACACACACACACACACACACACACACATATATATATACGTATGTATATGTATGTGTGTGTGTGTGTATGTATGGTTCTTATAGAAGTAGCGTTGTTTCTTTTTTCAACAAAAATTGTCAAAAATGGGACTCATTCTCGCATCCACTTTATTTTTCCATTTTCCATTTTCCATTCATGCATTCACATCCCCATCAATCCGCATGCATGGTCAAACTCTTATATATTTCCCCATTCATCCATCTCTTCATTTATTCATTAGATCGCTTATTTATTTATATATTTATTTTTTTGATATGCATCACTCGATGCATTTTGGTTCCAAAACCTAAATCTTTGTTCTATTTTAATATTTTCATACCTTCAACTATTCATTAATTCACTGCTTCATTCCTTTACAAAAATAATTCACGAATATATTTATTTATTGATGAATTTATTTATTATTCAATTAATCTTTTGCTCGTACCATAGCGACGAGCTGCCAGAGTCGTTAGCACGCCAAACAAAATTCTTCGTGGCATTTCGTCCGTCTTTACGCTCTGAGTTCAAATTTCACCGAACTCAGCTTACATCGTTTCGTAGTCGATAAAATAAGTATCAGTCGACCACTGGATTCGATGAAATCGATTTACTCACTTCCTCGAACTTGGTAGTTTTGTGCCAACATCTGGCACCAATCTTTTATTCATTCCTGAAGTTCTATATATAATTCCATGCGTATCCGTAAACGGTTTGCCTTTCTTCAGTTTCTGCAATATTCACTTATTATATTATTTTCTCATCATTCTACTCCATATGTCGTAACCAACCAACTGTTGAGAGCAATTTCGCTTACATGTTGAGACATTTTAGTTCCATTGCTAAAAGATTATCTAGGCTTTTGCAATATGTGCCATATATCAAAGAACTAAATCCGGCAGTTACGCTCACCAGACGAATATCGAGTGAGTTTGTTTTTTCTCTTGATATCAAAGACTCCATTTCACTCGGCATAGTGAGGTAATAAGTATACATAATATGTCACTGAAATCATTGACCGTGAGGCAAGGCTAGCTCTTTAGGATACCATCAGATGTAGGGAGGGTCACTCTATAAACTATACTGCCTTGGATACATAGGAACCCGTTACGTTACCGGAAGTTTGATTTTAGTGATTGCAGGTATGTAAATGGAAAAGATGCAGTATTGGTGTATGATACGATATATTGTCACTTTTCTCTTATTGCATGCGATGCTAGAAGTGACGTTGTCTGGACAGCAGTAACTAATTTTAACATCACGCGCATTATAAGGCATATATGTTTGTGCTTTGGAAATGAGTTCTAGAAAAGTATAAAATGTTCGTCGTTATTTTCGTGGAGGGAGCTATGTTGTGTAGAGGATCGAATCAAGTTTTATCATTCCTGTATCTTTGGATGTTGGGTACAGAATCCTCCTTGCACACTAATTGCTCATTGTAAGCACTTCACGTTAATAAATTCTTGTGATGAGAAGCAGCTCTGCCAAAGATAAATTTATCAGAGGATAAATCAAAGACTCTTCCGTTAGCAGCTGCACATTTTTCTCTAATTAAAGCTTTGGATACCTGTAGCTCCTATGAACTACGCCATCTTCTCGTTAGGCTTTCATTTGGAGCAATGCTTATTTTACTTAAAGTAAGAAGTGATGCTCAACGTTATTCCTCCACCTCTTACAAAACTTATCTGTCGCTACCATTTGATCTAAACAGCCTGCAGTACATCACCCAATGACAATCAATATTCAGGAAGATCCGTATCTCCCTCACAACTTAGAAACACACCATCTTGAAAGAACAGAGAGACTTTTACGTTGCGTCAGTCGAACATTGAATAGCATGAATATAACATCTGAATTGATTATACAAATATTTATTCTCCATGATGTCTTATATATATATATATATATATATATATAT
>NC_068988.1:22990859-22992048 GCF_001194135.2 Octopus bimaculoides | reverse complement strand
ATATATATATATCTGTGTGTGTTTGTGTGTGTGTGTTTGTATGTGTGTGTGTGTGTGTGTGTGTATGTGCTCGGACACTGCGATTATTATAAAGTCTACAAATGTTTTCACTTCTCTCTTACACAACGTGTATGAATTATGGAGCATATATAAACACCTTAATAATAAACTCACACAAAATACCGGTATGGGAATAAAAGCGAATATTTGGAGCATGTATATTAGGATTTAACTAATAAATAGAACATGAAAGCTATAAGCCGCTAGAGGATCATACGTAGAACTTCATCTCCTGCCTGTAGTACATATTTGTTTGTTTGCTAACAGTGCATTTAGGACGGTCGGTAAGCATATTTACAATTTACAGCTTCAATGCGAAACGTCAACGGTAGTGTAGGGCATACACGTGACAGATGAGTTCTGAGTACCTGAGGCTGTCATAGTAACGGCTATATGTAGTGAAGCTTCTCTCTCGGCTGTATGTTTGTAAATGCGGACGTAGCGGGTAATAGGTAGCCTTCGGCCGAACCTTCGTCCCTGCTGTGTCCATCACCCTGATTGGCTGTTATTTGCGCGGCATTTGTCTCTAGTTCTATTTCGCTTCAGAGTGCATACCAACCAATCATGGCCTTCTGATAAGGTCACGTGAGAGAGTGTTTACTGATATCTCTGGAGCCGATTTTTTTCTATAAAATAGCCTGCTTCAATTCTAATGAGGTAACACAGTGTAGGTTGCGTTTAAACGATATTTGCTCCAGGGTAGGAAGTTATCTTGTTTCCAGCATATTGGCGTTTTAACTTTGTCCATTAAATAAGCGCTGAATTTACGAATCATATAGGTAAATAAATGTTTCTCATGTTTTTAATGTCAATAATTTCTCTCTTTATGGGCAAAAACGAAATTAGATTTCTGGGAAAATGTTTTTCCATAAAGCACGCAAAAAGACAAACTTTAATACAACAGGCTTAAATCCTTCATTTCCCAATCAGTTAATCCATTTCACTAATTGAATCGACGAGATATATCAGCGTTTTCATTTTATTGAGATAATAACTCAAACTTCTATCCTTAGAGATTGTAGATTTTATTCTCAAAATGAAATGTCGTTAGGAAACACACCCTTTGCCACTGCCTGCATACTCTGTGCGTGTATATATGTCTATATACATACATACACACACACACACA
>NC_068988.1:22989159-22990465 GCF_001194135.2 Octopus bimaculoides | reverse complement strand
ATATATATATATATATATACACAGGTGTATATAGCGGTAAATGTAGGGATAAACGAATTAAACAGATCAATATATAAAGTATATTAAATACATGAAATACAAACAATGTATATACGTATGCATATAGAAATGTCCAATTACACAGAGTACAAATGATATAGAGAATGAAAGGGGTGAAGGAAAAGTATTAAAAATCCAACAGCTGTTTCTGGGGTCTCGCCGGCCTATAATAACGTCTGTAGTTTGATTGCATGATAGGATGAGACGAACTTCCGTCTTCAGGGAAGTCATCTTAGATTTGAGATGTGAAAGGAGAGAAGTTCAAAGGTGGAATGATTGAATGTGGGAGGCTAAATGTATTAGAGGGGAGAACTGGGGGAGCGGGTACTAAGATAAGGAATACTTAGGGAAGAAAATGTAATGCAAGAGTGAGGGTTAATAAAGAGGCCAGTAGGGAGTAGTAGTAGATGTGGAAAGAAGGAGGATGTGAGAAGGGTGAGGTAGGTAATATATGAATGGAAGTCTAATGTATTAGGTGTGTTTGAGTTAGTGAGAAAAGGGAATGGCCATTATACGAGGGAAATAAGATATTAGTTCAGTGGCTAAAATATGTAGAGAGGTACAAGAGAATGTAGAAGGGGTGGACAGACTGGTCGGGTGAGTTGGTAGTCGATAAAGCAGCCGTTTGTGGGATAAAAAATTTGAGTTCGTATTGGAGGGGAAGTATAGTGGTATGCAGAGATGTATGAAATTGAATAGAAGGAAATGAATAGGGAGGGGGTAAGGTTGACAGGTTAATATCCAATGGAATGGGGGAGAATATTAAATACTTTTGGTAAGGAGAAGTGAGAGGAAACCACTTACGAAGGTGAAGAGGCTATTGAGGAGGTAGAAAGTAGTGGCCTAGAAGAATTTGAAAAGGTTAGTACGAGAAAGAATAGTTTAAATAGGGTAGTAATTTTTGAGGTAGTAGGTTGCTAGGCTGACCTCGTCTTAGTTGAAGTTTAATTTTGAGTATGGATGCATATAGTTGTGGGATCATATAAAATAAGCGCGAATGATGAGTAGAACTTGTGTTTACAAGAGAATATTACATCTGAGAATCTGTTAAGTAATGAGGAGTTATAGAGGCGAAAAATGGTTAGCGGTTCTCTTAAACATAATTTACACATAGCTATGTTTGTGTTGTATGAGGGAAGCCGCACTTACCATGGACAGGATAGGATATATGGAATATTTTGAGATTTAAGTTTGTGTATATAATTTGCTAATGGGTTTGCGCGTGTATATATATATATAAATATAT
>NC_068988.1:22987774-22988337 GCF_001194135.2 Octopus bimaculoides | reverse complement strand
TATATATATATATATTTATATCGATCTAGTGTGGATTTTTGCCATCAAACTTGATGGCAAAGAATTGAAACTAGATCGAAAACATCTATATCTATCTATCTATATATATATTCCAGTTTCCTGGATTCAGCTGAGGCCATGCTGCAGCACCACCTTTCACCATTGTGGTTGCGTTTCTTTTCGTTGGTACTTCTTGTGCACATTTGTTTCGGGTACTGAACATCTACACAGTTCACTTTCACATGACCCATTGAATTAACTGTAAACAGGATCAATGAGTAGGTACAACACAACGTTTTAAATAAGTGAAAAGTTTCTATAACTCTTGAGTGACTGATCAGTATGCAGTACTTAATTCTCTGTAGTTACGAGACAGTCTAGCTCTAAAATACGATATGCGTAAAGAAAGTTTACGCTGCTATCTATGTGAACTTGTCGACCTATAAGTTTGATGAAAACCATATATTTATATAATCGTACAACCAAAGGCAAATGTAATAAGAGAGTTTGAAATAAAACATTTGACTATGACAGTTTAAACATTTGGTATACTTTCATCGTAG
>NC_068988.1:22986605-22987674 GCF_001194135.2 Octopus bimaculoides | reverse complement strand
TTTTTTTATGTCCTGTACCCATATATGCATGTATACATACATATATATGTAGTTATGTACATATATGTATGTATATATGTACATAACTACATATATATGTATATATACATGCATATATATGTATATATATGTATGTATATATATATATGTATATATATATGTATGTATATATATGTATATATATATGTATGTATGTATATGTATATATTTATATATTATTTATATTATATGATCGAACGGCACGCATCCTTTTCCATGTAAGTTTTATCTATGTATGTATGTATGTATGTATGCATGTATGTATGTATGTATGTATGTATGTATGTATGTAGGTATGTATGCATCTATTGGCAAAAACAATACCTTGGGGATTAATAAAGTCACAGCAATTTCTTCCTTCATCTTAAAATTTCTTTTTATTCCGTTCATTCTTACGTTTCTATCCTTACTTTTTTCTTTTCTGTTCATAAAAATTAACATTTCCAGAAATTGTCATCCAACCCGTAATTCTTTCATTCTTTCATTCTTTCATTCTTCCTTTCTTTCTAAATTGCAATTTTTTAACCTTTCTTTCGATATAATTTCTTCTCTTTATCTTTATCCTTTATCTCTTATATTCACGCTTACGTTTCTTGCATTTTCCGTTTATTAATATTCATTTTCTTTCCGTTTTTGCGTTTGCGTGTTTTTTCTCTTTAAGTTCTTCGTTAATTTTCTTCCACATCACAAAGTTACCAAATGGCATTCTGGGTGCTTTTGGTATGCAATTTTGTTGTTTTTTTTAAATACATATCTGCAAAATATATACATCTTTTTCACACTCTTTAGGAATTCTTGCATAATCCGACTTCCCTCTACCCTCATCTCTCTCTCCCTCTCTGTCACTTAATCTCTCTATCCCTCTTGTTTTTTTCTCGTTTACTTTTTCATATATGTTATATGCGTGCATGTTAGAGTGTGTTCGTGTGTGCATGCGTGAGTATGCGTGAGACTATGCTTTGTACGTATATATATATATATATATATATCGATATATGTATATACTTACACACACACACACACACACACA
>NC_068988.1:22980594-22983685 GCF_001194135.2 Octopus bimaculoides | reverse complement strand
CCTCCTCCTCCTCCTCCTCCTCCTTCTTCTTCTATCATCATCATCATCACCATCATCATCATCGCCATCATCATCATTGCTTGCTCCTCACAACAATTGGTGCAGTTGCAGTGATTGCATTTCCATGCACACCTCGTTACCATTCATTCTTATTTGAAGTTGTGTTTGTTCTCCCTCTTGGGGTGTCTCTGCCTTTTTTTTTCTATTTTGAAATGATTGTTATTTTAGTTGTTGTTGTTGTTGTTGCTGTTGCGCCTATTATTATTGTTCTTATTGTAAATATTACTCTTGTTGCTATTCTCGTTTGCTCTTATCATTGAATTACATGGAACCGTGTACTTCAGAAATATGCTTAGCAATCATATATTTGTTGGTGTGGATCCCACTGCGTTGTGATTTAGACCAAACATACGTGTCATTATGTAAACTAAAGTCCACCTCATAAAATTATGTATACGCGTGTATGTTATGCGTGTGTGTGTGTGTGTGTATGTGCGTGCGTGCATGCGTGTCGATGTGACATGAGACGTTTTGGAACAGCTACTTTGGCGCCGCTAAACATGGCGTAGCTGATTCGACGCTGGTTTGATATTAGCCTTTTTAAGGTTTCCTCGTTTGGTCTCCTCCTCCCCTTCCCTCCTTCTGTTTATGTGTGTGAGCACCTAGTCACGTTTGTATACTTGTAATATTTCTCTCTCCCCCCTCAGTGTGGGGGCATTTTAATTACGTTTATATCTATGTGTGATCTCTGTGTATATATATATATATATATATATATGTGTGTTATGGAGTAAGTAAATACAAACGCCTTTAAATACTAATCTTAATTACTGATTAAACCTCTCTGGTATAAGCTCAAATCCTACGTTTTGGGATTGTTAAACATCCCATACTACAGCCAAACAACAATAGAACAACATCTAAACAGGAGATAACATGTAAAAACATTCAGTAAGAGGCATTCATCTTCGTATATGGTATACTTTTGTATTCCTTCGACACGCCTGATCTACACGTCATCAGTCATTCGTTTACGTGAATATTTTCTGTTTAGACTTCAGCTGTCAAATATCGAAATAGATATGCTTCCCTTTTTTCTTTTATTCTTTCACTTGTTTCAGTCATTTGACTGCGGCCATGCTGGAGCACCGCCTTTAGTCGAACAGATCGACCCCTTTACCCCAGGACTTATTCTTTGTGAGCCTAGTACTTATTCTATCGTTTTCTTTCGCCGAACCGTTAATGTTACGGGGACGTAAACACACTGCCAACATCGGTTGTCAAGCGATGGTAGAGGAACAAACACAGACATACAGACACACACATACAAACACACACACAATCACACACATTTGTATATATACACGACGGGCTTGTTTCATTTTCCGCCGACCAAATCCACTCACAAGGCTTTGGTCGGCTCGAGGCTGCAGTAGAAGACACTTGTCCAAGGTGTCACTGAACCCGGATCCAGTAACCTAGTGGTTCGGCAAAAGAGACCGATAGAATAAGTACTAGGCTTATAAAGAATAAGCCCTGGAGTCGATTTCTTCGACTAACACCCTTCAAGGCGGTGCTCCAGCATGGCCGCAATCAAATGATTGAAACAAGTAAATGGATAAAAAGATTATTAGGAATTGTATAAAAATTTGTTGTAGCATTTTGTGTATTATTGGAATATAATAGTAGGATCTTAACAGCAAAAACTTATATAGATCCCGAAGGGCCATATGGGCCTCATTTGAGAAACCCCGATTTAAACTAATAGCTATCTACTTATACTCCTCAAAAGTCCTTTACCAACTTTTTCTTCTCACGATATATAATCACTGGTGACCGACTTATTGTGTAGTATGTGGTATATAAATAGACTAATCGTGCATACACCAGAATACAATCCCGTCACGCTGCAATCTAATATCTTAGAAGCACATGTCATAACTGGCAAAACAATGCAAGTATGGCAAAATGGTAGCTTTTTCGCAAAAAAAGATGATCTTTGATTCTTTTTTTATTCTTTCAAAATACTTGTTATTCTTTACTGTTCAAATACATTTCACACGCAGTTTTACTCTGATCTATGCTGAAATGTTTATGGTATACAGAATCGAACATCTCATAGATATTTTCATCACTATCTGGAGTTTCAAATCAGCTGCCCCACCAATCTGTCTATTTTGTTTTATTCTCAGTTTCTAGTATTTCTCTAGCTCAGACGAACTCTTAATGCCGTTGCTAAACTGCTTCTCAATATCGAGAAAACTGTCATTGAAGAGACTGTTTGCAGCATCGTCGCATTCAGGTAATATATGAAAAGACGCTGGAGGATTATGATCACCACCCTCTCCAGATAGAATTCCAGGTCCTGTTTTATTTTTGATGGGTGCGTGCTACGTAATGCTAATGCATAGAAAGACCAGAATCGCTGCCTTGTTGCAATATTCCATTTCACAAACATGTAAGGGAGGAGATTACAATCATTATGTTAATAGCTGTAAGAAATGTCTACCACTCATCAGGTTTGTTTATACAACATTCTTGATAACAACATGGTGCTATGAAACTGATGTACCTTAAGTATTTTTATTAACCAATTATGTGAGACCGAATCGAAAACCTTTCTGGAATCGATTCAAGCGGATGACAGTTTCATTTTTCGAATCTAGGCATCATCCCGTTACCAAATTATTAATATCCTGCGTGTCTATTGGTCCCGAAGGACTTCCGTATAGAATTGTCTTGTTCTGCTTCTTTATGTAGACACTAAGAGCTTCCTCTTTCTTCTGTCGATTGCTAAACTACTAACACACAACGAAAAGAAAAGAAAACACATTCCATGATTTTGTGCTAACTGAAATTATTTCCCATCTATAAGAATTATCTCAGTTCATAAAATGTTTAATTTATATACTTCAGGGTTATATTTAGATGATGATCTCTAATAACGATGAAATGGTGCTCAATTTTAAAACTTTTGTAATAAGTAAAAAAAAAAAAAAAAAGAAATAGAAATTAAATATACAAGGCAGGTGTCTTTTACTATAACCTCGGGCAGACCAAAGCGCTTTGTGAGTGGATTCGGTAGATGGAA
>NC_068988.1:22979684-22980461 GCF_001194135.2 Octopus bimaculoides | reverse complement strand
TGTATGTATGTATGTATGTATTTATGTTTGTGTGTCTGTGTTTGTCCCCCACCATCGCCTGACAACCGATGTTGGTGTGTTTGAATCCCCGTAACTTAGCGGTTCGGAAAAAAATCACCGATAGAATAAGTAATAGGCTGACAAAGACCAAGTCGTGGGGTCGATTTTCTCGACTAAAGGCGGTGCTCCGGTATGGCCGCAGTCAAATGACGGAAACAAGTAAAAGAACTAGATCCGTTCTGTTATGCTCTAGAACCTGATCTGTTTGGATAGGGAAATCCCGGTGGATTTTGCTAGTCTCCGAGTTTGCCACTCTCTGCGATTTGTGCTCATACCACGTCTTGCCTCTCTCTAGCCTCCACTTTTCGCACAAGTTCCAGTGTAACATTTTCGCCACCTGGTAGTGGCTCCACAACTTGTAGTGGTTTTTGGGCAGGTCTAGGACACTCGTTCGTGATATAGGCAATGTTTTCATCTACTGTATTATAGATGCGGCATATCGGAGACACTTGCTCATTCCTCAGGTTGACTCTCTAGTTCGTGGCCAGAGCTTGGTCCTGCGCTACCAGTATAGTGCTCTCAGTCTCTTGTTTTAGGGTTCCTTTCATCAGCCAATCCCGCCTATTTTTCCAGCAACTTCTGTTGCATGGAATTGATTGTGTAGTCCCTTCTTGCGTAATTCTTCTTCATGTTGTTATTATCATTATTATTATTATTATTATTATTATTATTATTATTATTATTATTATTATTATTATTATTATTATTATTATTATT
>NC_068988.1:22975218-22976922 GCF_001194135.2 Octopus bimaculoides | reverse complement strand
TTATTATTATTATTATTATTATTACTATTATTATTATTATTATTATTATTATTACTATTATTATTATTATTATTATTATTATTATTATTATTATTATTATTATTATTATTATTATTATTATTATTATTATTATTCAAACCCTATTACATGTTAATTCAATTAGCATGGATGTCATCCTGTGATTTGGTGACAATTAGTCTTTAAAATCTCAAGAATACTTCTGAGGATTCTTGCTGGATACAGGATGCTAATTTTCTGCAAGTCTACAAAATGTGTCTCAATTCCAGTATGCTTCAGACTTTTAAGAAGCAATCTGGTAGTTGTACCAAAGGCACCAATAATCACATTTTTTGTGCTCCATAATCTCTTTTTCCCTCTCTGTATCTAAATACTGATATTTGCCAATTTTCTCAAGTTTTCTTTTTTATATATGCAGTCTCTACTTATATATAGGTTGCAAAGTCTATGATCCCGCGGTGGTTGTTTTCTACTGTCCTCCACGATCATATCTGGTCTCCTTGCTACAATACTACGTTCAATCTCTACGGAGAAATCTCATAAAACGCTGATTATCATTCTGAGTCACAGCCTCTGTTTCGTGGTGTTCATACCAATTTTCCGTCATTACTCTGTGTGTGTGTGAGTGCATGTGTGTGTATGTGTGTGCGTGTGTGATTGCGTGTGTGTGCGTGTGTATGTGTGTGTGTGTGTGTTCATCCCCCCGCCATCACTTGACAACTGCTGCCGTTAACGTGTTCGCGTCCTCATAACTTAGCTGTTCGGCGAAATATATGGATAGCATAAGTAACAGGCTAAAAAATAAATTTTTAAAAAGCTGTAATGGGGTCGATTCGTTCGACTAAAATGCTTCAAGGCGGTGCCCCAGTATGGCCGCAGACTGAAATGAGTATATGAATAAAATTTGAAAAAAACTATATATGTGTGTGAGTGTGTGTATGTGTGTGTGTGTACTGAGATGTACAAATACATTTATAATACATAACAGACGTCAAATATATTGTGAAGTCAATAATGTTAGTCAGAGTTAAACCTACTTCCGTTTTGTCATATGTTAGCTATATTAATTCTTACTTCGAAAACCCATGTCTTTCGCATTCAAGTGCAGGAAGCAGCGTCTAGGTTTATTTAAGAGAGACATTAATATTTTTAGAGGGAAATCAATTCGTATTTTCTTTTCAAAGGTATCGGTTCCTAAAGAGGGTAGCTGTAACAGACACGACTGTAAAAATTTAGGAAGTTATCATTTATTCATTTCATTGGATGAAGACATAAATGTTGTTAATATTATGGCATTAGAATGAAAATACAGAAAATAAGAAGTAAACTCGCAAATGCTATCTGAAATATAATATATTATTGTTGTAGTAATATGTAGTGTATAATTTTATGTAAAAACAACTGGCAAGAAAGAAGTATACGGCGTATTTAAATGTTTAAAACAAAGAAGATATACGATGGTAAATTGGAGTTAAAGATATCCTAAATACATCAACAGAGATGATGTATTGGATTAAGTGGAGGCGCATTGGCCCAGTGGTTAGAGCAGCAGACTCGCGGACGTAGGATCGTGGATTTGATTCCCAGACCGGGCGTTGTGAGTGTTTATTGAGAGAAAATACCCAAAACTCCACAAGGCTCCTATTTATGAATTAATTAATGATAATATATATATATATATATATA
>NC_068988.1:22973812-22974993 GCF_001194135.2 Octopus bimaculoides | reverse complement strand
ATATATATATATATATATATATATATATATATATATATATATATATATATATACATGCATATATATATGTATGTATAAAAACATGCACACGGACACAGATATATGTATGTGTATATGTGTGTTTATAAATATATTTATATATTGGCGCAGGCATGACCATTTGGTTTCGTAAGAAGTATGTTTCTTAAACATATGTTCCAGGTTCATTCGACTTTGCGGCATTTTCGGAAAATGTCTTTTTCTCAAGCCTCAAGCCGACCAAAACCTTGTGAGTGGATCTGGTAGATGGAAACTGAAAGAAGACTGTCGTATATATACATATGTGTGTGTGCGTTTTACCCACATCACCGCTGCTATTGTTTTGTTTATGCCTCTGGGACATAGCGGTTCGAGAATAGTGAATGATAGAATAAGTATCATGGTTTAGAAACAATAAGCACTTTGGTCGATTTGTTACACTACACTCTTCAAAGAAGAAGAATTTTAGTCCAAGAAACCTAACCCCAATACTCGTACTTTTTAAAGCCTGCTACTTAATCTATCAGGCATTTTTGTTTTTGTGAAATCAGTTATAGTTGTCAAGCGATGGAGGGGAAACAAACGCAGACACACACACACCAGCACACATACCAACGCAATACCAACATACACACACATACACACACACGTGCGCTCGTACACAGACACACACATGTCAGGTTTCTTTCAAGTTCCGTCTACCAAAGTAACTCTCAAGGCTTTCGTCACTGCGAGGTTATGCGAGAAGAAACTTGTCGAAAATGCCGCACAGTTGGATCGAACCCGGGAACACTGTAACTTAGAAACAAACTTCTTACTACATAATCACGCCTGCATTTACTCTTTTACTCTTTTACTTGTTTCAGTCATTTGACTGCGGTCATGCTGGAGCACCGCTTTTAGTCGAGCAAATCGACCCCAGGACTTATTCTTTGTAAGCCTAGTACTTATTCTATTTGTCTTTTTTGCCGAACCACTAAGTTACGTGGACGTAAACACACTCGCATCGGTTGTTAAGTCATGTTGGGGGGACAAACACAGACACAAACATATACATACACATACATATATATACATATATACGATGGGCTTCTTTCAGTTTCCGTCTACCAAATCCACTCACAAGGCTTTGGTCGGCCCGAGGCTATAGTAGAAGACACTTG
>NC_068988.1:22971761-22973297 GCF_001194135.2 Octopus bimaculoides | reverse complement strand
ACGCCCAACTAAAAAAAGAAAAAAAAAAGAAAGAAAAACAACATCAGCAGCAACAACAGCAACAACAACTACAACAATAATATTATACACTTCAGTCGAAAACAAAAATATTGCAGATGTGAACGCGCTATTTGAAATCAACGGAAGCAGGAAATATCGAGCGAAAATAGTAGCAATCTGCAGCCAAAGTTCTTAAATTTAGTTCTATCGAAAGTCACTAATATGTTTGATCATCATCATCATCATCATCATCATTGTTACTAATTTAATATTTAAATAGTGGCCTTGAGAATTATGGTTTCCTTTTCAGATGTCGGAAGAATAAAATCATACTTCACCAGCAATTTTTTTTTTCCATCCTCAAACAAGAACTTGGAAAATTTTAACACTTCACTCAATTAGATTTATAATTCCAGAACTGGAACGACACAATATTTTAGGGATTACTACACTTGTACTGTTTTTTTTTACTAGACAACTACTGACAGAGCAGATCTATTGCGAGAGGCATTTTAGCCCTGACGCGACCGTTCTGTCTTTTCCTATCTCCACGGAACTATGATCACATTATACATAGTAATGCCTTTTTCTAAGGCATTACGATCTCTTTTTAGGGGGATTTGAGATAGATTAGCATTTTTAAAATGGTGTTATATTGTTGACACTCTGTCGCTTACGACGTCGGGGGTTCCAGTTGATCCGATCAACGGAACAGCCTGCTCGTGAAATTAAGGTGCAAGTGGCTGAGCACTCCACAGACACGCGTACCCTTAACGTAGTTCTCGGGGATATTCAGCGTGACACAGTATGACAAGGTACAACAGAAACAAGAAGAAAGAGTGAGAGAAAGAGTATAGCAGGGTTCGCCATCATCCCCTGCCGGAGCCTCGTGGTGCTTTAGGTGTTTTCGCTTAATAAACACTTACAACGCCCGGTCTGGGATTCGAAACCGCGATCGTATGACCGCGAGTCCGCTGCCCTAACCACAGGGCCATTCGCCTCCACTGGTGTTATATAATTAAAACGTAAATCTTGTTGCTATTTCAAGCAGATCAAGAGACCGCATACAAGATCTCTCGTTAGTTCCCATCAAGTATTGACGTAAGAGCTAGAGATTGACTGAGAAGGATTTCTCTGACAAATCGGCGTAGAACGAAACTAGATAATGGAATCGGGAGAAAAACTGTCTAGTAGATTGTAGGTTATAGGTTTCCGCCTTTCATATTTGTATCTATTTATTAACTTAGATGTAATCAAATATTTACCAGATGTAAACGTTGAGAAATCTAGTGGTGAAATCAGAAGCGAAAACATCTCATTGCTATTCGCCCAACTCAATATCGGACACGATTATGATACACAATATTTCCTAAGTGCAATTTATTTAAACCATAAATAGATATATGAATGAATAAATATTGAAATTTATATATATACATACACACACACACACACACACACACACACACACACACATATATATATACATTTACAAACACTTATACACACGCATACATATCTGTGTATACATACATA
>NC_068988.1:22970595-22971536 GCF_001194135.2 Octopus bimaculoides | reverse complement strand
CATATATATTGTAGAAAATATATGAAAAATACAGTCAACATTGATTTACACAAACATTCTGGAAAAGGAACACGATCTCTGTATTTGCAGAATAATATAGATTGCAGCAAGTAGCAAGCGAAGCTAATAAGTAAAAGGCGTATTATGTACGTCGCTGGTATTGATTTTGAGGCCCGCTAGTCAGTGCGAGGAAGTTTACTAGATAGGGCAAAATTGACTGAAGAGGAAAGAGAAAATTCGAGGAGAAACACTCTTCTTTTTTATATCATTTAGTTTAAATATATTTGATGGAGTTAATGGGTATTTGGTGTAAGATAAATTTGATTAAAGAATGATGGAAAAATAATGTGGGCGTCGACGCAGAAAACGAAGCGAGATAGGAAAATATAGAGATGATGTTTGGGAGTGAAAGAAAGACTAAGAAAAACCGTAGAATCCGATAGAATGGCGGATAAATGGGTTGGGGGATGAGGTATGAAAGAGGGGGAATAAAATGATTTTAACACAAAACAGAGGAAATAACAACCCGTCAACAAAATTTTAAAAAAACAAGAGAAAAAAGCCGCAAAGAAGACTAGTTGGATTAGTTTTAAAAGTAAACAGCAATTCAATATTCTTATATGAATAATTCAGTGCAAGAAAAAGAAGTGACAGTGGAACTAGTTGTGAGAGTATGAGGGGAGGGGACGAGGAATACGATGAGAGTAGTTAGAGGAGTGATAAAAGTAGTGAGATTATTGCAGAGGGCGTGACAGAGTAGAACATGACAGCAGCAGCGGAAGCCGCAGCAGCAGCAACAGCAGCACCAGTCTAACAAATTCGTGCTTTTCTAAATCCCACCTGGTAGATTAATTGTTAAAGTAAA
The DNA here is from genome assembly GCF_001194135.2 of Octopus bimaculoides. Classification (NCBI taxonomy): domain Eukaryota; kingdom Metazoa; phylum Mollusca; class Cephalopoda; order Octopoda; family Octopodidae; genus Octopus; species Octopus bimaculoides. The sequence goes on along the minus strand of NC_068988.1, from coordinate 22,970,671 downwards.
GTGGTAGCGTCCAATACAATTGAGAAATCTCTCTCTCTCTCTCTCTCTCTCTCTCTCTCTCTCTCTCTCTCTCTCT
>NC_068988.1:22967598-22970556 GCF_001194135.2 Octopus bimaculoides | reverse complement strand
CTCTCCTTTTGTCTCTTTACATACATACATACATACATAAATACATACATACATACATACATACATACATAAATACATACATACATACATACATACATACATACATACATAAATACATACATACATACATACATACATACACACATACATATATATATATTATTTAAAGGACACAATACTTATCTTTAAGTGTTACTAATAGTGTCATATGTTGAGAAATATCTAAAAAATATTATTCTAGCACAAGCCACGCAGCCGTGCCTGTGTGGTAAGAAGCTTACTTCCCAACCACATGGTTCTGGGTTCAACTCCAATGCTTGACACCTTGGGCATGTGTCTTCTACTATAGCCTCGGGCCGACCAAAGCCTTGTGAGTGGATTTGGTAGACGGAAAATGAAAGAACCCCATCGTATATATATATTTTTTATTATATGCATTTATTTTCTCCTAGTTAATAAATAACTCGGATAAAATAAATTGGCTAATAGATACCAGGGTAGCAAAGATCACAAAATGACTGTGGTGTAACTCCTGTTTATGAGATAGAAACTCCTTGTTATTTTGGGTATTTGAGTATATATAAATTTAGTGAATGGAGTAAAACGCATATGTTAACTGCATACTTTTATTTCCAACATATGTTTCGAAGGTTACAAATTATACCTTCCATAGGAATCGGTGATGTTGTTAAAAATGTCATCTTCGAAACATATGTTGGAAATAAAAGTATGCAGTTAACATATGCGTTTTACTCTTCTTCCTCTTTTTGCTTCTCTTCATTGGGGAAACTGTTTTCTGCATCCACCTACATTTCGAACATCACTCTATGAAATTATAGCTAGGGTATCAGAAAACATGAAGCTGAAGTCATTTCTGGCACCAATACCATTGTTGTTATTTCAGCACGACGAAGATACATAGCCTTGGAATAATTGTAGAAGTCTCAAAGTTTAACGGGACTTGTTTGTCTGTGGAACCCTCTCGTGACAACATATTGTTTGGAGTTATTTCGCCCGTAAGGCCTCTCTAAACTGACGATCAACAAAAGATCAACGTCATTTTCAAAATCCTTGTTTTTGGTTATCGTTTTGCATCGCAACATCGCCCTGTGTGTGAGCGTGGGCCTATCTGGGTGGTTAATGCTGAAACCGTTTTTTTTTCTCACCGAGTAGTCCTATGATGACAGATGTACCGGCCTTACAGATTATTATACTTTCATAAGCATGCTTGCTCAGAGGCTACTGTGACAGTAAAGATAATTAATATATGGTGCGGAAGAAAATGAGAATCGTGATGAAGGGCTTTCGGCCACGAATTGGCTCTTATTTATGTGTTTAACGGCTAAATTTTTGAGCTTGCAGTACCAGCTGCACCTACACACATGTACGACCAACTGGTTTCCAAGTGCTGCCATTTCACTGAGTTTCAGTGAAGCGGCAGTATTTGTGAATCCTCACTTGTGTACACGCTGATGCTCCAGGATGACCGCAACTTAATGACCGAAACGAATAAAAGAATAGAAGAATAACTGATGAGTTACATTTGCATGTAACGTGCTAATTATAGGCAAATAAGAAAGCAGAACACAACTTTTCACGCAGCATTTTCCAAGGTAGGTACTGTAGAAGGGGCCCGATGGCCGTTTCGTGTAAGTCCCTATACTGTTGATTCAGTCAATTGCTTTGGTCGGTTGAAAGTTTCAAAAAGTTAGTAAGTAATCTTGAAAACTTTTGAGCCTTAAGTGTGATATCTAATTAAGGAATTACAGTTATATTTTGCAGAGCGTAACTCTGTGACTCCGTTTAAATAGCCCATTATATTCTGTGAACTTATTGATATTTCGGGTATCGAAGCATTCATACTATGAACATTTAGGGCTCCACAGTCTAACAACTTCAAATCACCTGTACCTTGTAAATTTAATTACCGCCTACAGCCACCACCCCAACAACAGCGATACTTCATTAGTCACACTATGCGTGGCCCTCATTAATTTTTCCGGAAAGCATTTAAATTCGCTCCCTCTCTTTTTCTTTTTATTATAGTAGTTATTCTATAAATTTTTCGTGCAAAATTATAATTATCTCTCTTCCAAGTTATCTCCCTTCATTTTTTCTTCAGGTTCATTTTTAATAAGCTTTTCTTTTTATATTTCTAATTACCCCCTCCTTCTGTTAGTTATTACCCCGGTTCGGTAGCATTGTCATTCATTTTCAAGTTGATTTAATTTAATTTTTCGAGAATTATCCCCATTGCCTCTATCATTTCTCGCTCATCGCCCATTTTTTTGGGGTTTTTTTCCTCTGCAGTGCTTATCAAGGCATCTGGGAAGATACCAACCCAAGCAGCCAAGAAATTGCGATTTAATATAGTAATGAAATACACTTGATTATGTTCCCTCTTTATAATTTTTGATTAAAATGAGCCAACAGACCTATGGTCAAAAGTATTTTCAGAGCTAAAATCCTAATTTCTGTTTCGCATTTACTCAATCGTAATGTAACCAGAAATTCATTATCCAATATACCCTGCTTTAAAAAAAACAGATGAGATGTGACAATCAATAACTTGTATACGATTATGAAAAAGCCAGTAGGCTCGAAAAACGAGACATTTTTGCTGATATGGGTGACGCTGACAGCAGCAGTAGCAGAAACAGCATCAGCAGCAGTGGTGCTAGTAGTAGTATTAGTAGTAGTAGTAGTAGTGGTGGTGGTGGTGGTGGTGGTAGTAGTAGTAGAAGTTGTGGTGGTGGTGGTGGTGGTGGTAGTACTAGTAGTAGTGGTGGTGGTAGTGGTGGTCAACATCGAATTAGCTTGGCGGATCTAACATTACTCTTTTAAGCGTAAAGAATGATATGGTTTAAAAGGCCTGTTACTTGGTTACCACGGGGCATGGAGGCGACTGAGACTCCTCCTCTGAACGAAATGCCACTCCGTTTCACGGTTTATTCAATT
>NC_068988.1:22965202-22966334 GCF_001194135.2 Octopus bimaculoides | reverse complement strand
ATATATGTAGGTGTGCATGCGCTTGTGTGCCTGTAAGCGTGTGTTGTAAAGGACAATTTATTTATATATTATTTATAGCTGAACGAAGCTAGCAGATGATAACAGCGCTTCAGTGTCGAATATTTGCGAAATTCTGCTAGGTTGTTCATGTTATTTAGTTTCAGGTCAGATCGATGATCAAATGAATTCCATCTGTGACTTTCCCATCTATTTTTTTTTTCATTCATTGTGTATCTAGGACTACATTATCCAATGTATAATTCTGTTTTTAAGACGGCAACATGTAATAAGAAAAGATATCTTACTGTTATGTCTAGTAGGTCACATGGTCATATAAAGGCTTCCTCGGTGGCTAGATCTTGTCTATGTACAGTGTTAATTCAAGTCAGTGAAATTTAGGTCAGTCTTTTGGTCTTTGGTTTTTCTTTGGAGGGGATAAACTAAATATTGCTTACAAACAGCATCTTTCAATATTTAAGGATTTCGTAACTGGCACTCCGTCGGTTACGACTACGAGAATTCCAATAGATCTGATCAACGGAACAACCTGTTCATTAAACTGATGTGCTAAGAATGGCTGAGCACTCCGCAGACACATGTACACTTAACATAGTTTTCAGGGAGATTCGGCGTGACACAGAAGGCAGCAAGGCTGGTCCCCCGAAATATAAGTACTACTCATTTTTACCAGCTGAGTCGAAAAGAACAAACAGTGAAATAGTGTTTTACTCAAGAACACATCCCGCCGCCGGAAATCGAACTGATGATATTATGATCCTGAGCTGAATACACTAACTATTAAGCCGAACGACTTCACTAATAAAGGATTAATAGTTTATTTGAGATACAACCTTACCTATGATGATGCACTCTTTCTGACACCTTGTCCATAATGGTCGTCTATGACGAATCTCATTGACACTCTGTACGATAAAACTTAAATGGATCATTCTTTAGAGGCACTGAAGTGCTGTCAGCCGAGCATGTCCAAGGTGCGCGCAGAATGACGAGGTGATCGTGCGTGCACTCGTCCAATTATAGCGAACATCTGCTGTTGCGTGTGGGACGGATCTGGCTGTCAACTGAATCCATCGTGAAGATCGCCCCACCTCCTTCCTTTAACCGGTGCCCT
>NC_068988.1:22963164-22963746 GCF_001194135.2 Octopus bimaculoides | reverse complement strand
TGTGTGTGTGTGTGTGTGTGTGTGTGTGTGTGTGTGTGTGTGTGTGTGTGTGTGTGTGTGTGTGTGCAGATGTGGAGTGAGACATGGACAGACAGACAGCCAGATAGATAGATAGATTAGATGGATGGATAGATAAGTATCTAAGCACACCCATTAGTCTACTACAGGTCTTTCACCAAGAAGTAAATCGAAAAACTTTGCATAAATATGATCTTCCATTACTATTCCAATATGGCCGACCAAGGAAACTTAATGTCTACTAACGTTACCATTGATATTAAATTTAAAATGTAGAAAGCTGTACAAACTGTTCAGAAAACATCAGTTAACCATTCTTCATCCATCCCTCTATCCAGCCTGTCAGCCAGTCATCTATAAGGAATGGCCGGATGTTCACTCTGTGCCCAGAAGACATGAAGACATTATCCAAGTTGTAGAAAGAAGGGAAATGAACAGTGTACAAGCATATACATATATATACATACGCACACATATCTAAGCATGTGTATATGTATGTATGTATGTATATATATATATATTCGCATATATATTCCTATATATATATATATATATATATATATA
>NC_068988.1:22962093-22963108 GCF_001194135.2 Octopus bimaculoides | reverse complement strand
CACACACACACACACACACACACACACACACACACACACACACACGCATATATATATATATATATATATATATATATATACAAATAATAAAAAAAAATGAAGAGAATGTCACTAATCGATAAAAGCCAGTCCATATATTTCCCAAGACATCCTTCGGATCGGTCAAATTTCTCTTTTCAAACAACGGTGATGTTGACGCAGTGAGAAAGAGTAACATGATACGGAGAAAGAGAAGCAGGAGATAAAGAAGGAGAAGGGACAGGAAGAGGAGTAATAAGAGAAAGTGAAGGAGAATTGTGGGAGGAGGAGAGAAAGAATAAGCAATGCAAGTGGTTGTGTAAACGGAGGAACAACAGACGAGAACGAGGTGGCTGGTGTTATGTAAAGATACTGCTGATGTTCAATAGAAAATGGTCAATTGAGAAGCGTTCTGAACATGCTATTTTAGAGAAGAAAGAAAGGGTGAAAAAATATTGTATATATAGAAAGAAAATATGAGCGAAAATTAAAGTAATATAGAATGTAAAAACAGTAAGGAGTAAAGACGAAGGTCTTGGTGGTAGCGTGATGAAGGAAAAGACACGAAAAATATGAATGACATAATGGAAAAGAAGTAGATGGAGTAAGTGCAATAAGACCTGTCAGAGAGAGAGAGAGAGAGAGAGAGAGAGAGAGAGAGAGAGAGAGAGAGATAAAACAAAATAGAAAAAGGCAAAATTTATAGGAATTGTAAAACTAGAATGAAGGAAAAAAAAATAATATGAAGAAAGTAATGTGGAAATATGAAAAGAGAAATAGGGAGGAAGAAAATCAATAGATTACACAAGACAGACAGACAGAGAGTCAGATGGCTAGTTAGATAAATATATATGCGCGCACGAACACCGCCCAGTAACCACCCCCTATACATATATATATATATATATATATATATATATATATACACATATGTATCATTTATGCATATAGACGTACATGTGTATACATATCTATGCGTATATCCGTGTACATACAT
>NC_068988.1:22960958-22961472 GCF_001194135.2 Octopus bimaculoides | reverse complement strand
TTGCGTACATATACGCATATTTTTATACTTGTATGCGTGTGTGGATATATGTGCATGTAGGAGTACTTACATACATATACGTTTCTCTCTGTGTGTGTGTGTGTGTGTGTGTGTGTACATGTACGTATAAATATTTGTGTATGTACGTATGTAGACGTTGTGAACGCAGGAGGTTTATATTCTATGTGATGTAAGATTATGGTTGTGTGTATTCTTATCTTTTCCCCTTTTTCTTTTTCCATCTATTAGAGTTACTTCCCTTTTATTAAACGCTTTTTCATAGCGTCTGTTGCCATTAATAGCCGACGAGTATGTATCATAGCTCTTTGCTACTACATTCGAAACTCCGAGTACTATAATGACAACCCTTTACTGTTTTTTCTAAATTATAACATATATAAATAATCCTCTATTTATCTAATATCGAGATCTCATACTTTTGCTGTTACATATTATTATTATTATTATTATTGTTATTATTATTATTATTATTATTATTATTATTATTATATAT
>NC_068988.1:22956895-22960561 GCF_001194135.2 Octopus bimaculoides | reverse complement strand
CGAAGCGCATATATATAGATAGATACATACATACATACATACATACATATATGTATACGAATAATCGCAGAGAATGAGAAAGAAAGAAAGAAAGAAAGAAAGAAAGAAAGAAAGAAAGAAAGAAAGAAAGAATGAAAGATATAAAGAAAGAAATAAAGCGAGGTGGTAAAATAGAAGAGTCAATACAAGCTTCCTTGACTTGATAGATAAATGGAGTCAGTGGGAGAGCGAGGGAGAGAGAAAAAGAAAATTAGAAGGACAACTACATCCCTAGATTAATATAGTGAGGTAGAACGATACACGTGATGCTAAACAGTCATCAATAAAAGAGCGATAAATAAGAAAAAATTATTTAAGATGGCTGCTATGTTAGATTTACGAAAGTCTGGACCCGGTTGTCATGGTTACTGGAGAATTAACAAAATTATGACTATCTGAACAGCAATTTTAAGCAGTTTAAATTGAAGGATCTCAGGAGAGTCATCGTTGTCATAACGATGCCTGTATTATTGTATGATAATAGTGTAGGACTCTACGGGAATAGAAATGTTCGTGACAGCACAAAAGAAATACGAGATAGTAATTCGAGCATGTATTAAGTAGATGTCAGTAGGCTTTCCCTTCGGCCCCCAGAAAAAGAAGAGCCCAAACCGCTCAGTGTCATGACCCACTGAATGGACGTGTCTGTTAAGTTGCTTTAGCAATAGACTGAACCAGAGAGAATGTAGATAGAAACTGGGACAACACTAAAAGCGTCGAACCACAGACGTCTTTATAGTCGTCTTGTCTGACCACAAAAACGCTTTTTGACCCTCGCAGTTAGCTAGCTCGCTACATATCTGTTATGTCTCAAGCTACTGCTATCTAGGACCTTCGGATGATCTCTACTCGGCCGCTACACAACTGCTACTCGACTGCTACTCAACGCTCCTACCACGGCCAGACTACTTCTATTTATATGTCTTGGGAGATCCTACTTCATCGCTTGGGGGCGTCGACACAGCTATATCATCTCCACTAAAGCTCAGCCGTCATACTCACAGTGTTGGCTTTAACCAGTCATATTCTTCGAAATCCCGTAATAACTATTCTAGAAAATATTTATTCCGTAGAATATCAATCTACTAGAACTATCTTTCCACAGACGCTTTTACCATTTGATAGTAATATGAGGTTAAACTTAAATATCAATCGTTCCGATAGATCCGAGAAGGTCATTGTCACACTTTGTCTTCTTGATTGAATAAGAACAAAATATAAACACTACAGACTATCTATCTATCTATCTATCTATCTATCTATCTATCTATCTATCTATCTATCTATCTATCTATCTGTCTGTCTTCCCCCTCCCAAAAAGAAAAGCTCTACATTGTATTTGTCCCATCTTCGTTGAGCCCTGTGTGGCTAATAAAAGAAATGTATCTTCGCAAACTCCGCAAACTTTTAATAATAATTTCTTCTTGAAGTATGGGATATAATCTAACAGGAGGATTAGCAGGGAGATCTGGAACTAAAGCTGTCAACTGCCTGGGTTTTACGTGTGGAAATATTTAAGAGATAATCAACCCCTCACCCAGATATCCATTATGTATGCACGCTAGCAAGCAGTCCTTTTAACGATGAGGACATGTGGTAGTCCTTTTAACGATGAGGACATGTGTTTATGGGCTTATAAGGGGGTACAATATAAACGATGTATAGAAAATGATCCTCGATTGGCATAGAAACGCATATATTCTTTTACGCAAATGACTTAATACGTCTGAAATTGAATCCATTTTTATGCAGCAACGTTTAATGAAAAGCGAAGGCGGTGAGCCGGCAGAATTGCTAGCACGCCGGGCAAAATTCTTAGCGGTATTTCGTCCGGTTTTTCGCTCAAAGATAAAAAAAAATCCGCTGATGTCAACTTTGCCGTTCATCCTTTCAAGAGTCGATAAAATAAGTACCAGTTGAGCACTGGTACCGATGTAATCGACTTAACCGTACCACGAAATTACTGCCCTTGCGCCAGAATTGGAAACCGATATTTGACGAAGATAGAAATATTAAATCATCTCGTATTGCATATACCAGAAAAGTACTCGGGTTCACCATATCGATTATTCTACTCTACAAAAGAAAATAAAGAAGTGCTTAAGTGAAAACATGTTTTTCATAAATTTCAGTAAAAGTTTCAAAATATTAAATGACTTTCATTTAATATGAATGCTTTTAATTCTTCTTCCGGTTTTTATTTCTTTTTCTTTTTGAGGAGAGAACGCAGGGTTTTATTTAAAATGTGGATTTAATGTTTGCACAGCTTTAACAGCAAAGTTATCGTCTGCTTAGTGAATTGCTTGTTGCTTTATGTGATTATCTATCATTTCAATTTTTTTAAGCTACGAATTTATATATTTTCTTCCATATATGCATCTATCTATCTATCTATCTATCTATCTATCTATCTATCTATCTATCTATCTATCTATCTATCTGTCTGTCTGTCTATTTATCTGTCTATCTATCTGTCTGTCTGTCTACCCATTTATCTATCAATGGCAATCTACTTGCATATATCGCTTTTCCGAGAATGTCTCTTGAGTTCACACAAACACACTCACATAGAACACACACCCAAGCGCGTACATACGTATGACTGTGAGAATGAGCGAGTGCATGTGTGAGTGTATGTGTATGAGTGCATGTATACATATAAATACACACACACAATATATATATATATATATATATATTTAATATATGTATATATACACTTGCAAGTATATCTCTGTTTCTCTCGTCATACATACACATTCATATACATATAAATATGCAAATATGCAAATGTAGAAATACACACATACATACTTAATTGTATGTGTGTATGTATGCATGTATTTATATATGTGTTATTGTATGTAAAGAGCTATGTATGTATGTATATATATATATATATATATATATATATATGTGAGCGAATGAAAATATGGACGAATGATTTGAAATGTAATATTAAACTATTTTCATATTTTCGACGTAAGTACTTCTCGCTAAAGAAAACTATCTGAAAAAAAAAAAAAAACAGTAGTAAATAGTGTGGTTTTAGACTACCGACGATGAATAAATGAATAAAAAAAATATTGGAAAGAAAAACATTCTGCTGATGTATGGGGTTTTAGATGAAGAAAACTTGGATATTTTATCATCAGAAATAGGAAAAAACAAAACAAAACAAAAAAAATCCCCGCATATTACACAAATACACTTTCCTTTGTTGTGTAAAGTGTACAATGGCGTGTTCCTATGTTACAGCTTTGGAGATACTACAATTGTAGTTGTTGTTGTTGTAGCTGCTGCTGCTGCTGTTATTATTATTATTATTATTACTATTAAGTCGATGAGCTGAGCTGGCAGAATCGTTTTAAGCACGCCAGGCGAAATGCTTAGCTGTATTTTGGCCGCTTATACGTTCTGAATTCAAATTCTGTCGAGGTCGATAAAATTAGTACCAGTTGAATACTGGGGAACTATGTTATCGACTTACCCCACTCTTGAAATTGCCGGCCTTGTGCCAAAAAATAAAATCATTATTATTGTTATCATCATCATGATTATTTTACGGCCGTCTAATTATTAATACATATGTGCGGGTGCTCGTATATATATATATATATATATATA
>NC_068988.1:22949421-22956694 GCF_001194135.2 Octopus bimaculoides | reverse complement strand
CTACATATATATATATATATGTGAGTGTTAAGAGTATAAGTTTTAAATAAATATTTCCAGGCAAATTTTGTTCCAGAGAACCTATAATAATAATAATAATAATAATAATAATAATAATAATAATAATAATAATAATAGTGATATAGCAAGCTTAACGATAACAAAAGTAGAAAAGAAAAAAAGGAAACAAAAATGGATGTAGAGAAAATAGAAGGCTTGAATGTTGCGTTTGGGAAATAAATTAAGATTACGATTTGAATTATAGTTTTTTTAAAAAAAAAAAGCTTAATATAAAGTCTATTCTCCATACATAGTTTCAAAATTATCACTTTATATTTTCATTCAAATCTACTCATATGCAATTCTACAATAAGCATATATGTAAATATACACAATATAGGCAAACATACGTACTACACCTATATCTATCTATCTATCTATCCCTGTTACTCTTTTACTTATATCGACCCCAGTGTTCAACTGGTACTTATTTTATTGACCCTGAAAGGATGAAAGGTGTAATTTGAACTCAGAACGTAGCAACGGGCGAAATACCACTCGGCATTTGGTCCAGCGCGCTAACAATTCTTATTTCTTTATTGCCCACAAGGGGCTAAACATAGAGGGGACAAACAAAGGGATTACGTCGATTATATCGAGCCCTCTGAGTAACTGGGACTTATTTAATCGACCCCGAAAGGATGAAATGCAAAGTCGACCTCGGCGGAATTTGAACTCAGAACGTAGCGGCAGACAAAATACCGCTAAGCATTTCGCCCGGCGCGCTAACAATTCTGCCAGCTCGCCGCCTTTTGCTGAATAATGATAATTATTAGTATTTCTACTCTAGGCACAAGGCCTTGAAAATTTGGTGGGGAATGGGGATAGTCTGTTACATCGACCCCAGTGCGTAACTGGTACTTATTTCGTCGTCCCCGAAATCAAAGTCTTGAATAATGATAATAAAAATAGTAATCTTTTCTACTTTCGGCACAAGGCCCGAAAAGTTTAGAGAGGGAGCCAGGGCCAGTCGACTAGATCGACCCCAGTACGCAACTGGCACTTAATTTATCGACCCAGAAAGGATGAAAGGCAAAGTCGACCCCGGCAGAATTTGAACTCAGAACGTAAAGACAGACGAAATACGTCTAAGCATTTCGCCCGGCGTGCTAACTCTTCTGCCACCTCTACGCCAATAATAATAATAATAATAATAATAATAATAATAATAATAATAATAATAATAATAATAATGATGATGGTGATGATGATGATGATGATGATGACGATGATGATGATGATGATGATAATAAACAGTTATTGTCCATACATTCATATTAACACACACATGCATATTAACATACACGTTTATGATAACTATATTATAATGGGCTTCTTCTATTAGCTATCGAGCCATCTATTTATATAACTATGTATTTATGTATATATTTATATTTTATATATTTCTCATAACGTCCGAATTTTAAGTGCAGATTTCTTACTATTGGATATTTTTTTCATTTGAATTGATTATTTCGTATCTCGTTGACTGTTGAAATATATCGATGCTGTATAATATTTTCTTCAGATAGCATCAATATTCTCTTTCGAAAATCCATTATATTCCGTGAGACAAAATTTCTGTTGAATTTAACATACATTTCAACCATCTACAAGCTACATTCTATCAAGTCCTTTATATTGGCAATTCCTTTATGGAGTAAGTTCATTGCAGATTTCATACAAAACACACACACACACAAACACACGCACACGCACCCATACACCCATACACGCATATATATGCGCGTGTATTAAGGAAACGTTTTTGTATTCTACATAGTGAAAGATAGTGGAGGCGCAATGGCCCAGTGGTTAGGGCAGCGGACTCGTGGTCATAGGATCGCGGTTTCGATTCCCAGACCGGGCATTGTGAGTGTTTATTGAGCGAAAACATCTAAAGCTCCACGAGGCTCCGGCAGGGAATGGTGTCGAACCCTGCTGTACTCTTTCACCACAACTTTCTCTCACATTGTGTCACGCTGAATATCCCCGAGAACTACGTTAAGGGTACACGTGTCTGTGGAGTGCTCAGCCACTTGCACGTTAATTTCACGGGGAGGCTGTTCCGTTGATCGGATCAACTGGAACCCTCGACGTCGTAAGCGACGGAGTGCCAACAACAATATATGTATAAGTCAAACCACATACATTGAGTACTATTGCATAGGGCTTAGATATTAGTGTCTAGTTTTGGAAGATTTATTTGGCATATATACATATATACACACATACAAAAATACTCACATACACATAATAAATTTAAGTATATTTAAGTATGTATGTATCTCTCTCTCCAGATAGATAGATAGACAGATAGATATATAAATAGATAGATGGATGGATGGATGGATAGGTAGATAGATAGATAGATATAGATATAAATAGATAGACATACTTACATATATATATAAACACACATACATAGATAACGTTTAGATATTAGTGTCTAGTTTTGGAAGATTCCTGTGGCATATATACACACATACAAAAATACTCACATACACATAATATATTTAAGTATATTTAAGTATGCATGTATCTCTCCCTCTCTCTCCAGATAGATAGATAGATAGATAGATAGATAGATAGATAGATAGACAGACAGACAGGCAGACAGACAGATAGATAGATAGATAGATAGATAGATAGATACCTAAATATACTAAATGCCATCCGGCCTTTCCCATGTTTATTAATGCCTAGAATATATACAATGACGTTAATTCGCTATATTTTAGATAAATAACTTTGAAAAGACGCTGGTAATCTTCACTCGGCCCGTGAATAATTATTCACTCTCAATTGTTGCATTCAAGCCATCTAGAAGACAATTCAAAATGGCCAGCATAAATCGTGCAAAAAACAATAAACGTTACGAAAAAACGCAAAAAAGCAAAATAAGAAAAGAAAAAAAGCAAATAAACAGTTAAATATTTTAATTCTCTTTCCTGTCTAAATTATACAATTTTTTAAAATATTCTGCTAATTTACATAAGTACTTTAAATGAATTATTTTTCGTGTCACTAACTTTTACCAATATTTATTGCAGTACTTATACATACATGATATTCAATATATATATATATATATATATATATATATATATATATATACACACATATCTCATATACATATGTTATATATATATATATTTATATAACATGTAGATAGGTACATATATACATGTATATGTATATGCCTGTGTGTATATGTATGTATATGTGTATGTATATATATATGTATGTATGTATGTATACATAAATAATTGCACGTTTATGCTTATATACATTTTGTACTTCTTTATACGTACTTAGTAACAATTTTCTTGAGTAGGCATAAATTATAAACCACATATCAAGTAACGCAGAAAAAGGAAAGACGGAAAATAAAATGTGGAATGGGAAAATAAAATCAAAGACGAAAGAAAAAACATGAGCGGAACATGAAAAATGATACATGGAAATATAATTTTAATCAGACTATAGAGCATAACCTGCAATTAAGTACGATGATAGATGTTAGGAGTACAACGGCATACATCAAATCCACGTGTCCGTTAGTTCAACGCGGAATAAAGATAGAGCAAACTTGAGGCGTGTATGTAATTGATGTTAATTAAATTCATTGCAATTTGTTACAGTGGAAATGCACAGGTCAGGTGACCATCACATTTTTGCGATGAAAAATATTTGCGTCTCACATAAACAAATGAAACGTGAATTTAACGGAGCTTTGCTGTTATGATAGCTAAATTGACTCTTCTTTCGCCGCGGTAAATGGACGATATTGAACACTGTTCTATAAAACCTTATCAATAGCATGGCTAGAAAAACAGTATTCCGTCGGTTACGACGACGAGGGTCCCAGCTGATACGATCAACGGAACAGCCCTGCTCATGAAATTAACGTGCAAGTGACTGAGCATTCCACAGACACGTGTACCCATAACGTAGTTCTCAGGGTGACTCAGCGTGACACATACCGTGACAAGGCCGGCCTTTTGAAATACAGGTACTACTCGTTTTTGCCAGCTGAGTGAACTAAAGCATAGTGAAATAAAGCGTCTTGCTCAAGGACACAACGCGTCGCCGGGAATCGCACTCACGACCTTACGATCGTGAGCCGAATACATTAACCACTAAGCCCCGTGCCTTCACTATGTGTATATATATATATATATATATATATATACACTCATTTACATATATATATATATATCTACCTACACACACGACACAAATACACACAAATACACACATATACACACACACACACACACTCACACACACACACAGACACATATATATATATATATATATATATATATGTGTGTGTGTGTGTGTGTGTGTATATTTATATGTGTGTGCGCGCGCGTGTGTATACATATATGCATGCTTGCATGCATGTATGTATGTATTTCATCAATCTACAACATGTCAGTATAAATTTCCTGAATTTGTACAAATCACTGTGAAGTTTCATCCTCCAGATTCTTTTGGTTTTCAGCTAAATGTTTATATCTCTCTATTCTCTTCAGTATAGACATCTTAGAAATGACTTAATGCCCTGCAACTGCCAGTTCATATATTATTCTATTATACGTATGCAGTGGCTCCACCTGTGCATTGCTGGTAGCCATCTCTTATTTCTACGGAATATGTATTCCTTCATTGAAGTGAGGCTGGTCCGAGCACTTGAGGTGTATTACTGTTATATGCCTTTTTTTACATTTTCCTACACACACGCACGCGCACACACACACACACGCACGCACACACACGCACGCACACACATACACACACACGCACACACACGCTTCCAAACACACGTACGATAGCAATAGTCGTGCAACAGCATTTCAACTATTCAACTGTCTTGATTAGCTATAAGGAATTCAACTGTACCACTTGCCCACGTAGCTTGCTATTAATTTAGATGTAAAGATTAGCTAAGTTAAAAATAGCCGATATATTAGAATATGACATATAAAAGCAACGGTTTTATATTCATAACGTTGAACTTCGTTGCCAACACAAAATGCAGATCAATAAATTGGAAAAATGTCTGACAGGTGGATTCAGTACTTTAGATTTCATCAATTTAAATATAAAACAGGTGATTTCTCTCTCGCTATGGAATAATTGTTTACCTGTTTACCTGTTATCAAGTTGTTGATTAATAATGATAGCAATCACACATGCAAATGCATGCCTTTCCTTATATTAGAACTCAATTCGTCTACAACAACGTCTCTTCTTAAAAACAATGTATTAGAATTCGCTAAAGGTTTTACACCAATTAGTAGTTCGGATATCAGTGTTGTTATGCTCAGTCGAAAACCTTTGCTATTTATACAAGAATTCTCTGTGGCTTAAATATAATGGCTTGGAATTGTTTGATATGGCTAGTGGATCCTATTAATTGTCATGTAATAGGATTGTGCTTTTAGACTTACATCATCAAACAATTCCATTCCACGTAGATTGGGCTTTATCATCCTCATGGACTAAACAATTTGCAAATTATTAATCACTACACAATGGATGCTGTTAGAAACGTGCTCGTCAATGTATACAACAAGTTAGATTTAAAGATCACCGTTGATACCCATCTAAGCCTAGTTACTTTCCCGGATATAATTCTAGATGTAGATAATGGTAAATGTTTCTCTTATAGTAAAAGAGAAATTGCTGCATATTAATATGAAATTCAACCGTACTGTAGTAATCCGTGCTTGTTACCATTAGCAAACGCATATCAAGATTAAAATCTGATTCGGAAACCTTTGATCATGATATTCCTCATTACGATGACTCATTAAAAGATAGTGCTTTCAGATGTAGGTAACATTGCACACAGAACAACATTAATATTCATAAACACAATAAAACGAATCGAAATATTCGGCATAACATTCCCTGTAACTTACATGTTAACGCAATATTACTAAATACAGTAATCCCTCGCTATATCGCGGTTCACTTATCACGCACTCAGCACATCGCAGTTCACCTATCACGCACTCAGCTCATCGCGGATTTTTCTGGTTAATATACGTAAATTTATATCGCGGATTCATCAGTATATCGCGAGTTTCTGCGGCCGATAGATATTTATATTTCTTTAGATTTTAATTCTTTCTGTGGTAAAATAAGAATTTTCACGCCTAAAAATTAATAAATTAATAAATAAAAGTACGGTACTGCACTGTATAACACATTAATTAAAATATATTAAAAGAAAATACGTAGTGTACCGCAGATGAGTAAACAAAGAATCGCACGTACTGTATGGAAAACAAAACGCGGCAGACGAGTGTGTGGTGTTATTTTGCACTTATAATAAAATAAATAAATACAAATAATAAAAATGCTATATATATATATATATATATACATACATACAGTACAGTACTGTTTCTACTTCGCGGATTTTCACCTATTGCAGGGAAGTCGAGGGATTACTGTACTTGAAATAAGCATTTTTGTTTGTAGACTGGGTCATTTAAAAATATTTAATTTAAAATAGTTTTAAGACGAACAACATAAAAGTATAAAGGGAAGAAAACTTTCCAGCGTGATTGCAAAATTCTCTTCTCATCTATGCAGTTACAACAACACTAATATACACCTGAATGTTATCGGTCACAATCAACAAATGCTTTCAGAAATCGCTTTTATATTATGACGTCATCGATTATCGAACACAAAAATATATCTAAAAGGTGAAATAAAGGAATTAACGCTTCATGTTTTTCTCTCATAATAGAGAAGCCGAATAGAACTCTATTGGATCACTCATTGGTTGATTGAGTTCAGGTATGCTTTGCAGATACAAACGAAGCGAAAATGATATAGAGCTTACTGAATATCACTTTAAAAATGTTTCTATCGACATATGTACACATTTAGGCAATAAAAAAAAAAGTCCTTTGACTATAATACAATGAAGCTTAACTATTAATGATAGTAAGAATTATAAAGACATAGTTCGCTTTATTAACAGAACTCGGGTTTGTCCGCATTAATGTACATAGTTGTGAAAATGTTATATAACGGTAATAATTAATAGTTGGATCTGTGCTGGTTGGTTCCTATGAAAAATATCGGGGAGATTGTGATCGACATCGTAACGTACGATACCAACACTATCTTACACCACCACCACCACCACCACCATAACCACCACCATCACCATCACCACCGCCAC
>NC_068988.1:22948181-22949054 GCF_001194135.2 Octopus bimaculoides | reverse complement strand
CACTACCACAACCACCAACACCACCACTAAAACCACCAACACCATCAACACCACCACCACCATCACTACCACAACCACCAAAACCACCACCAACACCACACCCCCCACTACCACCACCACCACCACCGTAATGTATTGTAAAATCTTATTGATGTCTTACATAACTGAATGTATGCAGTTACGTCACAATAAAATCTGCGAATGAAACAATATAATCAATTCTTCTATGTGTTCTTTTTATCATATGGCGCCATTCTGAATGTCCCATACTATTTCGGATACCCTTGGATTTGCGGATTACCAGCCACCAATGACCTTCCCTTCATCGCTGAACACTTCAGTAATAGAATGGATTGTTTATCACTTGATTTGTACCATACAGTCTAGCCACACAAAGTGTGGTATACTTCACTTTAATGTGCTTCGACCTTTAAATAGATCCCATTCACTCACTCACTCAATCAATATATATACACACACACATATATATAAATATATGTTTGTGTATGTGTGTGTGTGTGTACGTATATATATATATATATATGTGTGTGTGTGTGTGTACGTGTATATATATATATATATATATATATGTGTGTGTGTGTGTGTGTGTGTGTGTGTGTACATGTAAATGCATACATACTCTCACACACAGAAACACACACGCACACACAGACACACACACAGGTATAGAGAGATAGCTTGCTAGCTAGATAGATGCATAGATACTCACACGCAAACGCATATTCATAGACGTATACATATATAGACATATGTATGCATCTACATATATATATATATACTTATATACATAAATATATACATATGCATACATATATACATATATACATACACACACACACACACACACACACA
>NC_068988.1:22940039-22947743 GCF_001194135.2 Octopus bimaculoides | reverse complement strand
TTGCGCATAGATATTTACAACAGACACATAATGTATAATTGGCCCCTTGTATGCAATAAAAAAAAATCACACATAACGTATATTTATACACACATATATGTATATCTATGAGGTACAATATATTTTTAAAAGGACAACGGTCCCCCATATCTACATCATTTTCATGAACATTCTTAGAACTTAAATGGCCGCTTTATAAAAAGGCTGATAATATCGTTCCATTCTAGCTTTTTCCTCCCACCCAAAATGTCAAGGAAACAACAAAATACTAATAAGAAGAATAAAATGGCTTCTGTATCTTAATAAGCAAATATAACTGGTGAATATGGATTAATAGTAGACGAGGCCAAGTCATAAGTATTAACACATGTATTTTTACAGTTGATGGTACGCTAAGTCACAAACATCTTTAGGAGTGCTTTCCGTTTACCGCTCATATATTACAGGAAGTGTGTTAATGCTAAAACACACAAACTCGAATGCAAACACGTATATGAATAAATACTTTTCGATATGCATCTGTATATTTATATAATATTTATGAAGAGATAGATAAGGACTTGTTCCTATATGTGTTTCTGTGTATATATCCGTATGTATGCATGCATGTATGTATGTATGTATGTATGTATGTATGTATGTTTGTATACATATGCATGTATGCATTTCCCTACATATGCCGACTGAGTCCAACTAACCCGATTTCTTTAAGGATCTTAAAAACTTCCGATATCTTTCGCTTGTTCGCTTGTTCTCATATGTGTATGTGGGTGTATATATATATATATATATATACATATATATATATATATATATATATATATATATATATATATATATATATATACATTTGTGTGTGTGTGTGTGTGTGTATGTTTATGTATATATATTTATGTAGGCTTGTATATATATATGAAATACTTGATATATATATAATGCACATGACAAGTTATGTAACCTCTGCATGATACACCCCCCCCCACACATATATCTATCTATCTATCTATCTATCTATCTATCTATCTATCTATATATATATATATATATATATACATATATATATATATATACATATACATGTATCTATATATGTATATGTATATGCATGTATATATGTATGAATATATAAATAGCTGCCTATTTATGCACGTGCGTTTTGTATTTATTTATATTGACCTTGATTCTTTCTCAGTACATTTTCTCACTGTTTATTTATTTCGCCATATTTTCGAAATTTCAACACGGAGGGAGAAAACAGAATTATATTTTTGTCACGTGTAATGGTTGAAAATCTCATCTGGCTGTTTTTTTTTTGTTTCCGGTTTACATGCGTGAAAAGCGATCGTTCACATTCCCACTGCAGTCGTTTTTTTTTTTTTTCCTGACAAACTAGTCTAATTTTCTGGCTCATACTTTTTCTCTTTTACTTGTTTCAGTCATTTGACTGTGGCCATGCTGGAGCACCGCCTTTAGTCGAGAAAATCGACCCCAAGACTTATTCTTTGTAAGCCTAGTACTTATTCTATCGGTCTCTTTTTGCCGAACCACTAAGTTACGGGGACGCAAACACACCAGCACCGGTTGTCAAGCGATGGTGGGGGGTGGGACAAACACAGACGCACAAACACACAAACACACACACATATATATATATATACATATATACGACGGGCTTCTTTCAGTTTCCGTCTACCAAATCCACTCACAAGGCTTTGGTCAGCCCGAGGCTATAGTAGAAGACACTTGCCCAAGGTGCCACGCAGTGGGACTGAACCCGGAACCATGTGGCTGGTAAGCAAGCTACTTACCACACAGCCACTCCTTGCACTTATATGCCAAACAAGCCTGACATGTAAAAGTATGGCCCATAGAACAGACTATCCAAACCACGCCGTCTATACTGCAACTGGCTGGGTATATTGCTTCCCGTATTTTACTGTATTTATCATTTAGCAGGATAAGGCGGCAAACTGGCAGAGATAAGGCTGTGAGATAGCAGACAACACAAAGCGTGGGGTACATATAACGAATGATGAATATAAAATGGAATATTTATTATGAAAAATATGGAATGACTTACTGCAGATGTAAAGATATGGAATATTGAAGCAAAGCTGAAAAAACAGGAATCCATAGAGAGTATCTAAAGCAGAAAAGACAACCTAGAGTCGAACACAATGGAGCAATGTTAGCGATGACCTATACTCTGAAGGGAGCGAAAGGCTTAATTGAGTGAGTGAGTAAGTGAGTGATGAGTGAGTGAGTGATGAGTGAGTGAGTGAGTGAGTGAGTGAGTGAGTGAGTGAGTGAGTGATGAGTGAGTGAGTGAGTGAGTGATGAGTGAGTGAGTGAATGAGTGAGTGATGAGTGAGTGAGTGAGTGAGTGAGTGAGTGAGTGATGAGTGAGTGAGTGAGTGAGTGAATGGTGTTCAGTTTATAAGTTTGATACCTTTTCCGGTCGTCTGCTTTCAGTTTGTGTATGAAAAATGTTTGGCAGTGTGTATGTTTACGCTATGGAGGCTACTGCTGATGTCATCGAGGTGAGAACATCTTCTTGCCATGCCTGACGTAACCACCTTACGATGCCTGTAAATACAGTAACTTGGTATTTGTGGAAAATATGAAAAAAAATTTTAAAGATGTCCGAAGACAAACTTTTCTTCAGCGACAGATAAAACCCAGCAAACAGTCTGAAGATGATCTTCCATTAAAAACTGGAATACAAAAATTCGATATTCATAGAATAATGCGCATTAAAAAAAGGACAAACAGGATTTTCTAAGCAGACTTCTTTCAGATGCGTCTGCACATTCCCATACAGAACAACAATAACGACAACAATAATGCCGATAATGATGATGATGATGACGATGACGACGATGATGATGATGATGATGATGATGATGATGATGACGATAATGATATGACGATGACGATGATGATGATGATGATGATGATGATGATGACGATGATGATGTCAAAAAT
Source organism: Octopus bimaculoides (assembly GCF_001194135.2). Taxonomy (NCBI): domain Eukaryota; kingdom Metazoa; phylum Mollusca; class Cephalopoda; order Octopoda; family Octopodidae; genus Octopus; species Octopus bimaculoides. Next base: position 22,944,758 of record NC_068988.1, on the reverse strand, counting down.
GTCTAGCAGTTTGTTATAATTATTACTTTGGCAAAAGCTTCACGCCCATGCCAGTCATTACATTGACACACAGAAATATTCATACGAGGAAGACGTTCTCTTTTGAAAAAAAAAATTGTGATAATAGTAATAATGATGATAATGTTGCTGATAATAATAATAATAATAACAACAACAACAACAACAACAACAACAACAACAATAATAATAATAACAATAATTATGATAATATTTATTATTATTATTATTATTATTATTATTATTATTATTATTATTATTATTGTTATTATTATTATTATTATTATTATTATTATTATTATTATTATTGTTGTTGTTGTTGTTACTGACTTTTGTTGTTTTTGTTTTTGTTATTGTTTCTATTGTTTTTACTTTCCTATTCTCCAACCTCATATATTTTGTATTAAATTTTGCTTGCTCTGGTAAAAGAGAAGTTGGTACGGCAAATAAGTCACGAAAGTATTAATAGAAAGAAGTCAGACAAAATAGCACAACGTATTTTTTTTTTAACTGGCTGTCAGAAAATTATGTTTCACAGTCATTTAAAAAGAAAAAAAAAGAGAGAAAAAAAAGACGATCTCAGAAACTGTAGGTTGCATGATATGGAGGTGAAAAATATAGTTGAAATTATTCTTATCCATCGTTCAGGTAATGACATAAATGTTGTAAAAGACATGTGTATGTTTTAGTGACTCACTGGTTTAGTGAATATGACAATAACATAGTTGCACATAAGCAAATGTCAAATTGGTTTCGTGGGAAATATAATACCTATCGACTACTGGAGGTAGTTTATTGAACCATTCGACTTGCAAGAAGTAAGAGCTAAAATTGTTTCAAATAAAGCGGCCAGCTGGCAGAAACGTTAGCACACCGGGCGAAATGCTTAGCAGTATTTCGTCTGCCGTTAACTTCTAAGTTCAAATTCCGCCGAGGTCGACTTTACCTTTCATCCATTCGAGATTTATTAAATAAGTACCAGTTACGAACTGGGGTCGATATAATCGACTTAATCCGTTTGTCTGTCCTAGTTCGTCCCCTCTGTTTGTAGCTCCTTGTGGGCAGTAAAGAAATAAGAAACGTTAGCACGCCGGGCGAAATGCTTAGCGGTATTTCGTCTGTCTTTATGTTCTGAGATCAAATTCCGCCATGGTCAACTTTGCCTTTCATCTTATAACCGTTTTCAAAAACTTTTCGTTTTTCTCAACACAATCAAAAAAGATTCTGCATAGCTGAAACCCTATCGTGTTTTTCAGACGATCACATTCTACATTCTTTATTTCCAAGCACAGCTATTTACAACGGAAGTGAGCGAAAACGTTATAACTGTGTGTGCATGCGCGACAGATTTCAAGATCAATCTGTACCAAACAGGTTCACTCTTCGTACTTTAGCTCCGCTACCACAGCAACATTCCCAATACTTTTGGATCAAACTTCGTAAAGGGATACATTTAAAAAATGGGGTGCTAATGTTTGGAATGCTTCTGATGAGAACAGACCTAGGACTTAAAAGACAGTGACAACAATGATTGCGAATATTCAATTATTATAACAGGTGAAGAGAACCTAAAATCTGTTATCAGTAGCTGCTTGTACAGCAGTAGTAGTTTTACCTTAGTGTATACAGTTAGAATGTATTCAATCTATAGGGTAAAGTGTAGAGAGTGTAGAGAATTCTAACACAATGGTTAGAATATCGGACAAATGCTTTGTAGTAGGATTCATTCAGAGTGTTTGCACTTTGCGTTAAAATGCAACGGAGGCCAACTTTATCTTTCATCCTTCCATTGTTGATAAAGTAATGTATATCCTTATTCCTGTATGTCTGTCAATTTGCCTATCTGTCTCTTTTTCTATCTCTGTCTGTCTGTCTCTGTCTCTTTGTCTCTTTCTTTCACTCTCCTCATCTGTCTCTCTCACTCTCTCTCTCTCTCTCTCTCTCTCTCTCTCTCTCTCTCTCTCTCTCTCTCTCTCTTTCAGTATCGCCTGAATTGCTCTATGTGAAGAACGTGGAATACCAATCACAGTTTCATTTTCCTCCAGGAAAACTCACTTTCAGTCTTTCTCAGCAGACGAGTTGTTTGTTACCCGACGTTCTGATAGAGAATAATACATGATGATGAGAACATTGTGTCTGACGATAGAGGCTATATCAAAACACTTGTTGGCAGGAACATAAGTATACATACATGAACAAAATGTATTGCCATGAAAAACACAAGACCACAAGATGAGGACGAAATGTTCAATTTTTAAAACTTATTTATTTCCTTCTCAGCCAGAAAAAAGAAATTCTTGCATGTTTCTTTTCTCCGACACTAGATAAGTTAACTAAGCTTGTGTCGATGACAAAGGAAGTTAAGCTAAATTATCAATCAGACGAGACCCGCACAAGTATGGTGACAACACATTCAAATTAAAGATGAATATTGAAGTAACTGCTTGGTAGACTGTATAAGAAGTGAAAATGAAATTCTTCTCAAATTTCCATTCTTATTTTCAACTTAAACTCAACTTAATGTTTATAATTTTTCCCACCCTGAAATACGTATCAAAATTAACGAAAACGTGTGAAATTTTGATATTAGCAGGCTTGTTATTATTGATTTGTCTTAATTCATCCATTATCAGGCGGACATTTTCTTTCTGTATTCTTATTTTTGAAGGACAACAAATTTGTTTCAATTACCATATTTTCAGCCGCTTCGGCAGTAGTTTCCGGGTATTGTTTCGAGTGCACCATTATCACTGGAACAGCATCATTCAGGCGAAATCTTTATATTACTCAATGTTTCTCAATCTCCTAGATATCTACTCTAGTATCATATGAAATCGCAAAATCAATAATCTCACACTGTTTTTGTTCTGCTTTTTGAGATCATATCTGGTTTACTTCCTTCGGCTGTATGAACAGTGTCCTTGCAGAAATCCAACGAAATCCTGTAATTATTAGTCACCATGGAAGTCTCTGGCTTGTGTTCATACCACATTTCTGTTACTTAAAAATCTACCAACTAAGTAAACATTCTAATATATACTTTTACTGAGAGTCAGGCTTAAGTTTATACTCTTTTTGTGCTAGCGTGCTGCTTTTTCTTTGAAAGATGGCAAACACTTTCGACCTCTTTATAATATTACTGTATTTACAATTTAACTGGGATTTATCAGTCTTTGACTTAATCAAATTTGTTCTAATGAACTGTTCCTCTGCGGTTATAATTTCCCTTTCAGCTTCAAGTTTCCATCTCTCAGTTACGAATACTGATCTCCACTTCCAGGATCCTTGGCTTGCTGCATGAGTTAGGTATATAATTCCTTCTCTTTAAGGAAATGATAACATTATTATTGTACTTTATTACTGAGCGAATAAACGGTACATACCGTCGAAGTGACACTGGAGTATAAATATACAAACCCTAACATGCCCATCATGACTACCCGTCTGATAAAGAGTAAACCAGGCACATGCATCACAACCATATGTGCATGACATGGTGATCTCATATCAAGATAAACAGCGCATAACCTTGCAGGTTGGGCCCAGTTAGAATTTTGTTCAGGTCGAGTAGCCCATCCCGCTCAAAATGTCCCAAAATAAAGGTTGTTTAAGGTTGATTAACAAAACACCCGTATTTTCAGAAGTGATAACACTTCCCATCAATTTAAGATCAGAATCGATGAGAGTACTGCCTGGTATTATCATCATCATCATCATTATTATTATTATTATTATTATTATTATTATTATTATTATTATTATTATTATTATTATTAGGCGAGTTGGTAGAGTCATTAGCTCGCCTGGAAAAATACTTAACGGTATTTCATCCATCGCTACATTCTGAGTTCAAATATCCCCGAGTTCGTCCTGTCCTTCATCCCGTCGGGGTCGATAAATTGAGTACCAGTCAAGTACCGGGGTCGATGTGGTCGACCTACCCCCTCCCCCAAAATTTCAGGTCTTGTGCCTTTAGTAGAATGGATATTTATTACTATTATTATTATTTGCGGCAGCATTATTATTAGTATTATTTGTAGCAGCAGCAGCAGCACCAGCTGCTGTCATAGTAGTGTTAGTAGCAATAGTGGTATTGATTGATGCTCGGTATTTAGTTACGTCCCTTAACGGATTGAATGAATTCAAAATTCGCCGCAGTCATACACTACTGCTTTTACATCGAATGGATCCTCTCAAAGAATACCTACAAATAAAATAGGAAGAAAATTAAGGAAAAACCGTTCTCATCCTTTACCTAAGTTCGAAATTAATAATATACTTCAGCTACTTTAAGCTTTATCAAAATATTTTACAAATTCTACATCTAATTAATATTCGCCGTTAAAAAATTCTCTATGATTATTTCAACGAAACATTATAAATTTATGCTATAAGTATGAACATATTTGAAAGTTTCTCAACATTTCACCTCATTTATCATCATATTCTACATTCAACAGTTTGGTGATTTATCGCCAGGAATCTATAAAATGTTCAGAAACGTTCGATTTCTTTTGTTAATAGCTAGCGCTGCCATAGATTTTTAATGTTGTTCTATTGTCTATTACGGAAATTCATTCCTTTTGATCAATCAATTTCCTGCTGCTTCAAAGAATATAGAGTTTAAAACATTGCTTATATACATATTTGTGAACTTCAACGTAGTTATGTGTTATTAAACGCGTACAAGTATACTTATAC
>NC_068988.1:22938588-22939680 GCF_001194135.2 Octopus bimaculoides | reverse complement strand
CAGTATGGATGTATATATATGCATTGCATGTGTATGAGTATGTGTGTGTGTCTATATGTTCTAAAGATTTTGCTTCTGCTATCACAGCTAGGGCCATGCCAAAGAAACAGCTTCCACTGTGACTGCTCTATGTCGAGTCAACATAGAAGAATCTATATTTACTCCACCTTGAAAAGAAACATTCTTTAATATAGTCGTAGGTACACAATGATACAACTGATATAAAGACGAAATGGTCACAGCTACAATAAATGGAATCTTGCTTTTGTCGGTCAGCGATAACCTAAGACTGCCCTTCAGATGTAACTTTTCTATCTTGTTATTGTCGCTGTTTACTACCTGGCAATCAATCCAGTTGCTATTCGTTTCTATGTTTAATATAATTAATTAATTAATGGCTGTCAATATCTGTTGTTTTACCTTGGATATAATCATTTCGCAAGGAAGAGCTTAGATGCGAGAAAAAAAATATATATATCGCATCTCCGTTTTCAAATATATCTGGGTTAAAGCTTAGGTACCTTGTTAGAAAGCAGTTATTCGGACTGGTATTTTTATTTTGCTAAGTAATTTTACATAAAAAAAGAAAGAAAAAAAACATTTAAAATATAAATGATCAAATTAAAAGTACAAGACTGAAAAAAAAAATTCGTACACCTGTATAGGCGCAGTCGTGGCTGTGTGGTAAGAAGCTTGCGAGCTGGCAGAAACGTTAGCACGCCGGGCGAAATATTTAGCAGTATTTCGTCTGTTGTTACGTTCTGAGTTCAAATCCCGCCGAGGTCGAATTTGCCGTTCATCCTTCCGGGGTCGATAAATTAAGTACCAGTTACGCACTGCTGTCGATGTAATCGACTTAATCCCTTTGTCTGTCCTTGTTTGTCCCCTCGATGTTTAGCCCCTTGTGGGCAATAAAGGAATAAGAAGCTTGCTTCCCAGCAACATGGTTCTGGGTTCAGTCCGACTGTGTGGCACTTTGGGCAAGTGCCTTCTGCCATAGCCTCAGGCGGACCATAGCTTTGTGAGTGGATTTGGTCGACGGAAACTCAAAAGATCTGGTCGTAATATATAATATATATATATATATATATA
>NC_068988.1:22938154-22938502 GCF_001194135.2 Octopus bimaculoides | reverse complement strand
TGTGTGTGTGTGTGTGTGTGTGTTAGTCCCAACACTATCGCTTGACAACAGATGTTGGTGTGTTTACGTCTCCGTGACTGAGCGGTTCGGCAAAACAAACCGATAGAATAAAGTACTAGACTTACAAAGAATAAGTGCTAAGGTCGATTTGCTCGACTAGAGGCGGTGCTCCAGCATGGCCACAGTCAAATGACTGAAACAAGTAAAAGAGGATATGCGTATGCGTATGTAAGTGTGAGTACGTGCGTGTTCGTGTTTGCGTTTGTGTCTCACATCGACAATGCGTGTTACCTTTTACTTCATTTCCACCAGTTTTAGCGGTTCAGTAAAAAGACAAAAAGAAAAAAA
>NC_068988.1:22937682-22938144 GCF_001194135.2 Octopus bimaculoides | reverse complement strand
GCGGTTCAGTAAAAAGACAAAAAGAAAAAAAAAAAAGCCGGATTAAGAGCAATATTTTTTTTTACAAGTGCTAGATCGATCTGATCGATCAAACCCTTCCAAAGCCGTGCCTTAGCTTGATCGCAGTACAACGACTTCAACAATTAAAAGCGTAAAAATAGAACAGAAGATTTGATGAAATTCTGAGCAAGATACATTGCTCACCAGTTTATAGTTAGAAGCTGCCAACAACTGTACTATCATTACTTACAAATTATAGCTGTATATCTACGAATTTCGATCACCACCCTCAACATAAGATAACTTGTGTATATAAAGCAGAGAGGATCTGTTTAAACGTTTGCAAAATAAAGATAGCAAAACAAAAGCTAAAGACAAATGTACCTCAAACGAAAGTTAACTGAACAAAAATATTAACTTCAAATAAAATAATCATGAGATACTGGTAACACGCTTAATCAG
>NC_068988.1:22933914-22937330 GCF_001194135.2 Octopus bimaculoides | reverse complement strand
TATATATATATATATATGAGAGAGCTGGGGGTGTGTGTCTACGTGTGTGTGTGTGTGTGTAAACACGCATACATACGGAGGCATTCGTATACTCGTATATGCAATTAAACAGTAGTTCTATTTAGAAATATATTATACATTCATACATATCCGTATAGACGAACACATACATACACAGAAATACGCAGACTCACAGATATACGTATACATATATGCATACATATATACATATACATACACTATTTATGTGCATATAGTTGCGTCTTCTAGTATCTAATTACGATCAATTTCATACAAATGTATGCCTAGTTGTGTGTGTGAGCGAGACTGTGAGTATGTATGTATGTATATATATATATATTCGCGTACAAATATACATCTACTCATAGACAAATTCAAGCAAATATCTTTATATTTATGCGTTTATGCGTGTAATATATGTACGTATCTATATATTCATAGATATGTTTATATACAGTTATATGTGTGTGTTTATATCTGTGTGTATACTGATACACATACACACAATATCGTCAATTGTTCATATATCCGAAAAAGACGCACATTCTAAGTCATTAGAGCAGTAATGTATTTTTTAGGAATTTAAATGTTATGACCATTGGTTTCGCACCTATAAAGCGTTTGGCGGTAGACTCAACTGGCTGAAGGCACATAACCTCTCTAGAACTGGATGAAGAAATACATAACGGCCAGTTGGTTTTGTAAGCAAAAAAAAATATTGTCCGTGCTGTGGGCGGGACTTGGTTGCCGGGAGTGGGTTATCACACATTGGCTCCGGCCATGGTGATATTCGATTAGGGTATTTCAAGTTAGAAGTAGGAAACGGGCATTGATTGAATACTTCTTTCCTGGAGCCTAAATCGGTCTGCAGGTCGAACGCGTTTCTTTCTTTTAGGATACTTGCCCTCTCAGCCAAGCAACGTTTACACCGTTTGCTCCCGTTTATATAAGCCCCTAAGGAGCTTCCTTTTAATTATGACATAATTAGGACCAACCCTCTCCCGTCCCCAGCACAGACAATTATAGTTTTCAAACATGCAAATAGATCCCTCGCAATTAACTATCGTTCAATCCCAATCACCTCCCATATTAAAGTGTTTGAAAGGGTGGTGAAATCAAGGGTAACTGGCTTCCTGGAGAGCTACAATTTCCTAAATTCAAACAAGCATGGCTTTCGCTACGGCAGGGACTGTCTAATACAGCTCCTACACCACATCGATGATGTTCCTAAAGCCCTGGAATCAGATTCGAACTCTGATATCGTTTATCTTGACTTCAGTTAAGCGTTCGAAAGAGTCGACCACAATATCCAAGTGTCAAAATTGTGAACTTTTGGAATCCGAAGATTGAGTATTTCCTGGAGAACAGAACATAACATGTTGTGAATGGTGAAATTCACTCAATATCCGATCTTTGTATATCAAAATCTGAGGCCAAAGCACAAGGAGCAGTGTCTGTTAGGAAAGGGGATGAAGGAGTCGACAGAAATCATTGTGGGTATCGTCATAAAACTATCAAGATTAATTTGAAGCAATATAATGAGATTTGGTAAAGGAAGATCTTAAATCAAAATGTTAGTTATCAGTTAAAGGGGCAAAACTCTAGTAAGATCGAAACAATATTGCTATATATCGAAACAATATTGCTATATTGTATAAAGTTAAAAATTAGGGTTATCAAGAAGATTATTAAGAAGAATATTAAAACAAAAAAGCATAAAATTTTTGAATACTTTGGAGTATGTACCAAATTTACCACAATAGAGGGAGGAAAGAAATTACATAGAAATAGTTTAGTATTTATTCATATTAAATATTTAAATATTAACTTATTAGATGGTATCTATGAAGATTGATCGTTGGCAGTTACTGGTATTTAATAAAGGAGTAATGAGGCGAAAGAGCATGCTAACTATATATTAATTAGATTATAATCAAAGCAGTTTATTATCAGTTGTAAAGATACCGGTACTGTTATAAATAAGTTAAATATGAATTTCTAAGGGTACAAAAATTAGGTTTATTTCATATATATATATCTGAAATATATATTATTTCATATATATATATATATATATATATATATATATATATATATATATATATATATATATATTCTTTTATCCTCTTAATTGTTTCAGTCATTTAACTGCGGCCATGCTGGAGCAACGTCTTTAGTCGAACAAATCGATCCCAGAACTTATTCTTTGGAAGCCTAGTATTTATTCTATCGATTTCCTTTGCCGAACCGATAAGTTACGGGAACATAAACACATCAACATCGGTCGTCAAGTGATGGTGGGGGGACAAACATAAACACATGCACAAACACACACACACATATAGATATAGATACATATACGACGGGCTTCTTTTAGTTTCCCTCTACCAAATCCACCCACAAGGCTTTGGTCGGCCCTAGGCTATAGTAGAAAACAGTTGCCCGAGGTGCCACGCAGTGGAACTGAACCTGGAACCATGTGTTTGGGAAGCGAGCATCTTACCACAGAGCCACATTTATGGGAGGATGTATACATACACACAGACAAAATTGCTTGGAAGAGAAAATATCAAGTACTAGCGAGTCAACCAATATTCCAACCATAAATACTTCGAGGGTAGTAAATATATATTTTACAGAATTAGATCTATCTGAAGCAAATATTCCTACCTACAGCTGTTTCGTAAACTTTGTTTTATATGAAAAAAACCCTGTCATATATATACAGATATGTATATGTATAAATATATCTATGTATGTGTGACTTTGTGTTTCTGTTTGTAGCGCACCAGTACTTGACAACCGATGTTGGTGTATTTATGTCGCTCTAACATAGCGACTCGGCGAAAGAAACCGATAGAATAAGTTCAAGGCTTAAATAAGAAAAAATACTGGGGACGATTCATTCGATTAAAATTCTTCAAGGGCACTGCTCCTGCATGGCCGCTATCTAGGGGCTAAAACAAGTAAAAGATAAACTTCATTCTGCAAGAAACTTCATTTTACAAATACATTTAACCACAATAATGACATTCAATCTCGTGGCGTCGACGTTTGGCGGCTACGACCGAAGTAAAAACAACTGAGTCTGCGACACAATAATGGCGGCAATGCAGCGATTTCTTCGTTCTTAGATTTATCCATTGCGGTAAAAATGGTGATTGTTTGGACAGCAAAGCATCTGCTTGTTACGTTGCTACCCCAGTGTAAGAACAATCGCGAAAGGCGGAACAAATAACGATCAGGACTGTAGGCATTGAATTCGGTGATCACTCAACAAGCAGATAAGGAAGTTACTCATTTAAACAGATACGTACAAATCTCTCTCTCTCTCTCTCTCTCTCCCTCTCTCTCTCTCTCTCTCTCTCTCTCTCTCTCGCTCTCTCTCTCTCGCT
>NC_068988.1:22931063-22933066 GCF_001194135.2 Octopus bimaculoides | reverse complement strand
ATATATATATATATATATATATAAGGTTGAGGAGGGTATTGGATTTAACCAAACCCAAAAAGAATCAGGTAATACCGAGTAAGTGCTGTATACCGACTAGTTTTGCCCCAGTCGTTGTATGAACAGGATTGGGGATTATAAGTCGTGTATTAGCGTGTGTATGTATAAATATATAAAAAGATAAAGAGAGCAATGGTAAAGTTGGAAATATATTTTATGGATAGAGTCTTACAGCTGTTTCTGGGAAGATCCAGTACTTCCCTTCATCGGAGACAGAAATAGTAAAGGAATCGATTATTATATCCATAGGCGGAAAATTCCCACAAGGATTACTTTACACGGATACTTATTACTGGAATAAAACTACACTCCAAGTACTGTTCTCTCTTTCTTTTTTCAGCGCATCACACTCACTCTCACTTCATACTATAACTATCCGCCTATGGATATAATAATCGATTCCTTTACTATTTCTGTCTCCGATGAAGGGAAGTACTGGATCTTCCCAGAAACAGCTGTAAGACTCTATCCATAAAATATATTTCCAACTTTACCATTGCTCTCTTTATCTTTTTATATATTTATACATATATATATATATACGGAGACATGCGCATTTATATTTCTAGATATTTATTATTTCACATACTTTATGAAGTTTTTTTTATGAATTTATATAGCTATAATATTTGTATATTGGTTTTTCATATTCTGCAGAAAATAGCTTTATATGTGTGTCTAAATACGCGTGTATGCATATGCGTATGTGCTTCTAGTCGTAAGTGTGTGTGAGTGTGCGTGTGTGCGCGTGTTTGTGTGTGTGTGTGTGTTCATGCTTGCTTATTAGTTTTTAAATGTCATATACGAATATGTACATTCATATACACATATATACGTGCTTAAGTGAATGTGTGTGCGTATTCATATACATACATGCATACATAAATACATTCATACATACATAAATGAACGCATGCGCACACACACTTATGCATATATATATATATATATACACATCCATATATATACTCACACATATATATGAATGTTTAAGGATATGTCTATGCGGATATATATATATATATAAATATATATAAAATATATATATGCACAAACATATATATATATATATATATATATATATATATGCATATATATATACACACAGATACATACATATATATATAAACACATACATATATACATATATGTATATAGTTATTATTAAATGTAAATGTATATATGTATATATATACATACATATACAAGCTTGCATAGACATATATAATATAAGTCTGTATGTGTTTGTGTGTGCATGTGTGTATGCGTAGCGTGCACCTATATGTGTATGTATGAGTTTATGTGTGTACGTAGCAATACTTATACACGGTTTTTTGTTTAAAAAGTGTATTTTCTTAATAGGTATAATTTTTGCAATGAATACTTTTGTACAGAGGAGATATCTTTACACACAACCCTCCTCACACCACCCACCCTTCCGCATTTATTCATATTTACTATTAACGGTAATATACTCCATTACATTAATTTTTTTCTCTAAAGATAAAAATATTTTTAAAAATTAGCTACTTTCATTCTCACCTCCACACTTCAATTTCTTTTTCACTATTTTCTCATGTGTTTTGTTTTTGTTCTTCTCTGTTTCTTTCATGCTATACACTAAGCTAGTCATTCCAACCACTAACCAATTTCCTCACTAAGTTATCTACCGAATGCCGTAGTACTGACACAATATGTTGCAACATTCAACGCCTTCTTAACCTCAACTAAATAAATGAAATAAAACTAACCCTGCTCTTCCCGACTTGAAATGTTTTAACAAAATCTTTTATAACTTTTCAATTAACATCTTCGCTAATAATTTACTACAAGATACAATAAGTTAAAAAAAACCCAGCACCGTCATGTACCAACCAGCAACCACAAACGAAAAGCTATATTTTCTTCAATCGAACTGCATTCCGTGCTCACATTCCGCACTG
>NC_068988.1:22924345-22928488 GCF_001194135.2 Octopus bimaculoides | reverse complement strand
TGTATAAATGTATGTATATATGTATGTATATATCTATGTTTACATATATGTGTACAAACGTACGTATGTTGTATATATGTATGTACGTACGTATGTATACATGTATGTATGTATGTATGTATGTATGTATGCAGTCATGTATGCGTACGTGTGTTTATAGCTGCGTTTATGTGTGTGTGTGTTTAAGTATTTGCGTTTGTGCGTCTATGCTAAAACTCTTTCATCTAAGACCGAACTCTGGAAATCATTCCTTATCTCTGTTCTTGCTTTTTTTTATTTTCTTTCCCGTTATTCTTTCACTTCATTTTCTCTTTTTCCCCATTCAAAACTTATACAAATATTAGCACCATAAAACGTAAATTAATCTATCAACCTGTTACATCTACCATGTATTATATTTTAATAACTGCTTTTATATATGCCCTCCACCGACTTTTATATCCTAACACTCTTGTGTGTACACATTTAAATACATACATTCACACTTACATACCCCACTTTGTACTTACATAACGCACTAAAATCTCCACTCCCCGCTTTACCGCTGCCTTTTCCTCCACTCTTCCTCCTACAACCTCTCCGTTTCTACGATTCTGCTCTAGGCATGATATTCAAGCTCACAATATTTGCGATCCTTCTTGTATCATGAATTGTTAGCGACTCCATAGATATCAAAACCGCAAAATCCTGACAACTAGGAACTTCCACAGAAACAGTGATGTTGACAGGGCACTACCTAAGAGGAAATTAAGGTGGTAGAGGCTTGAGATCAGTGCAGACGGCCTTCGAATACCGTATAGTATCACTCAGGCAACACCTGCTAAACAACGGCAGCAAAAATAAGTATACCAATGCAGTCCTGTAAAGTCAAATGAGTAACATTGCACGAGTTAGCAGTGATCTCCTCAAGAAGCACTCTGTTCCTGATGATCTCCTATACAACCCCAAAAAAGCTGGTCTCTCTTACCTCAGAGAAGACCTGGATGGAAAGCCCTCAGCATACAAAGAAAAAAGACTATGCATGGGTATGTTACCCGGAATCTTGAAGAAGACAGTAGAATTGACACGAAGCGCAGCTTTTCTTGGGTACGAGATCTCCACATCACAGTGTGAAGGCTATGTGTTTGCACTCCAGGAAAAGAAGATTGCCACAAAGTATCTATTGAACAGGAGAGACAGTGACGCTCTTGTAATCCCAAGGTGAAACCGTATGTGTAAGCTATGTCATGTTTCTGTGGAATACATTACACGTGATTAGCAGCTCTCCTAAAATGTCGCCACGGCACTACTTCGCTATGCGGCACGATGTTGTTGCTAAAACAAGTTACAATGCCATCTGAAAAAAAGACTGTCCTGAAATAAACTTAGAAAATCCCTCTGTTATGGAATACATTCATGAACACCAACTCAAAGAATACTTGTGGAATATTACCTTCAAAAGGTCTGTCAAATGTAAACATAACAGGCCAGGTATTGTTGTTTGAGACAGAGGGGCAAAAGTATGTATCACCATAGAGGTCAGTTACCCTGCAAATATACCTCTTTGAAAATCAAAGGAAAAATCTATGGTCAACTGCTTCGAAACCTTCAGCTTTTATATCCAGACTACGAATTCATATTCATACCAATAATAATTGGAACGCAAGGTTTTCTTAGTAAATTCTTAAAGGAGATTAACTGGGATTTTCAGAAAGAGAAATCGACCGGCTAATTCGCATATTACAAGTCCAATCTGTGACTGGAACAGTTAAAATATGCAAGACTTTTCTCACGTTCCAAAAGTGAATCTGTCTGTTAACGACATCCCAAAGATGGAGCCTTGTAACTTTGTTGGAAACCAGTTCCCTCCTCAGTGGAAGATTTATAATAAATAAAAAAATAGAAGAGACATATACATGTATACATACATACATATGAGCGTTTGCATTTATGTGTCTCTGTACCTGTGCCACCATTTACAAAACCTCCGATTGTGGTTATAGCCATCAGATAAATATAAATCTCAAAAGTATGTACCAAACTTAAAAATACAGAACTGGGGCGAGGTCAATATCAGCGTCTGAATCCCATTTGTGATGGTCCCACTTGCGCGGCAGAACTCTAATGATTGAAATAAGTCAAAGATTAAAAGAAAATACTAGTTGAAAGCAAAATATTTCAAGGAATTTAAGTTGAGGAATAATAGAAAAATATTAAGAGCTGTAACATTAGTCTAGCTGTAACTAAGAAGTTTGGAACAGAATTAAGCGTCTTAAATTTTTCATGTTAAATACATATATGTGAATACAATTATTTGGCAGCGGGTGAGGCCCTGGTTGTGTAAAACGATCTCAATACTTGTTTCCTTAGCCAGCTTAAACAAACGGAATTTGAGGACATTAGTAACTTCCCGATAACGTATCGGAAACATAAGTCAGGTTTTGACTGGACATGTTTCTGAATGAATCAAGATAGGAATCGGAAAAATATTGAGAGAGGAGAAAGAAAGGATGAAAGAGAGAGACGGAAAGAGAAAGTGAGAGAGAGAGAGAGAGAGAGAGAGAGAGAGAGAAAAAGTGAGACAGATTTTTATACATTTTATAAATTTTATACATTGATACATACATACATACATACCTATATGGACATCCCCACGCAGTGACATACATATACATATGCACAAATACAAACATATATCGTTTATATATGTGCTAACCCACACATATTCATATGTGCTCACACATATACAGAAAATATACATATATACATGCATATATACATACATATACGCACACAAACCCACGCATATACATGCATGAATACAAGCATATGTTGTAATCGTATGTACATACCTACATAGACAAATACGTAATCAGATATAAAGCTCATACGTACATACATACATACATACATACATACATACATACATACATACATACATACATACATGTTATATTGATCTATCATCGTGGCTCGTTATCAAGAATGAAGTTCAGTAACACCATTGGAAGCAAGCAAGCAAAA
The DNA here is from genome assembly GCF_001194135.2 of Octopus bimaculoides. Classification (NCBI taxonomy): domain Eukaryota; kingdom Metazoa; phylum Mollusca; class Cephalopoda; order Octopoda; family Octopodidae; genus Octopus; species Octopus bimaculoides. Next base: position 22,925,485 of record NC_068988.1, on the reverse strand, counting down.
GACAGCCTTCACGTCTGTTAATAATGCTAAAATTTAAATTATAAATAATATCTGGCAAAAAAAACACAAAGAAACAAAAAAAAAGAAAAGACATAACACAAATAACAAAAAAAAATAATAATAATAATAATAATAATGATAATAAAAATAATAATAATAATAATAATAATAATAATAATAATAATAATAATAATAATAATAATAATAATAATGATTATGATAATGAGGATAATAATAATAATAATAATAATAATAATAATAATAATAATAATAATAATAATAATAATAATAATAATGAGAATGTGTAATACTATTAAGAAAGCACAAGATATTGGAATTCAATTTCGTTATCAAGAAAAAATTCTATTAAGTGACCGATCAAAAGAAAAATATAAACTCGGAAGATTGAGAGAAAAGAAGACAAAAAAATGGATGAAAAAAAAAAGCGTTTTTGTCAAGTGGGTGCTATAAGTCAGTAATTTTTGGAAACAACAACACACGAGCACAAATGTACGCAAACACACACACACACACACACACACACACACACACACACACACACACACACAAATATATATATATGTATTATATATATAATACGCACACATAGACACATTCGCATAGAGAAATAGTGTGTCTTTGAGAGGCAGTCGTTGGAGGTGTTTCATTCTTGTAAACTGATATTGTGGTTATTTTGAGGTTGTCGCAGCCATCTTTGCTTCTCGTCATTGTCGTTGCAGTCTTCGTAGTCGTCGTCGTCGTCGTCTTCGTCGTCGCCGTGATCTTGGTCGTCATCATCATCATCATTGTCGTCAACTACCTCATCTCCATCTTCATCATCGCCACCAACATCAACATTGTCAATAATCGTCATCATCTCTTTCCCCGCCAACACCATCAGCACCAACACCGCAACCAACAACAACACCAAAAAAACCCCCAAAAAACAACAGCAACAACAACGACAACACCAACACCACCAATGCAACCAACAATAACACCAACAACAACAACAATAACACCAACAACACTACCATTATCACCATCACCACCAATATAGTCAATGTCGTCCGTCTTCATCAATGTCAACATCATCATCATCATGACGACGACATCACCACCACCACCACCACCACCTCC
>NC_068988.1:22922429-22923905 GCF_001194135.2 Octopus bimaculoides | reverse complement strand
CATCATCATAATCATCATCATCATCATCATCATCTTCATCGTTCACGTCATCATCACCATCATTGTCATGATTGTCGTTATCACGACCGTTATCGTCGTGATCGCGTTGAAGATAATGAAGTTGATTCATCATCATCATCATCATCATCATCATCATCATCATCATCATCACCATCATCATCATCATCATCATTATCATCATCGTCATCACCATCATCATCATCGTCATCATCGTCATCGTCATCGTCATCACCTCATCATCATCATCATCATCATCATCATCATCATCATCATCATCGTCGTCGTCGTCGTCATCATCATCATCTTTGATCGTCATCATCATCGTCATCGTCGTCCTCATCGTCATTGCCAAATGCTGTATAAAAACTGCCCTTCCCAAAGAAGTGATAACAATCTATGAAAATACCGAATACTCTGCATAGCGTATAGTTTGATATAATCTGGGTGGCGACATCATTAATATGTGCAGGCGATACCAAATCTCTCTTTTTTTCCCCCCACTATTTACCCACTCATTTCTGTTGTTGTTGTTGTTATTTTTAAGTACACCTTCCTTACAATCATTCTTCTCCATTTTGGAATTTGTAAAATTCTTGGTCACATGATTTTAATTTCTTTTGTATTTTAAAGAGCTTTGATCTAAACTCTAGTGTTTGAAATAAATAGCGTCGAATTCTGATAGAGTCGTATATTTCTCTCTCTTTTTTTTTTTTTGTTTATAGAAAGTAAATATATTCAAAGATCGTGATCAACAGACACTTCTTTAACTTCTATTTAAGCTATTCAAATTATTTAGAAACAACAAATTGTTTTATCAAATTCTTAGGATATTAAGTGCGGCAAAGTTTTTCGATACTAACAATCTAATAATTAACTTCGGAATATATAAATGTTATAGACGCCACTTCGTGTGTTCACAACTTATCTGTTAAGTTTTTATATTTGTGTTCGTCATTGGACTGCAGTCATGCTGGGACAGTGCTTTGAAGAAGGGTTGAACAAATCGACCCCGAAATTTTTGGAGGAGAGGATCATTCGATTAGATCGACTTCAAGTATGCAACTGGTACTTAATTTATCAACCCCGAAAGGATGAAAGCAAAATCGACCTCGGCGGAATTTGAAGTCAGAACGTAAAGATAGACGAAATACTGCTAAGCATTTCGCCCGGCGTGCTATCGTTTCTTATTTCTTTATTGCCTACAAGGGGCTAAACGTAGAGGGGACAAAGAAACACAGTCAAAGCGATTAAGTCAATTACATCGACCCCAGTGCGTAACTGGTACTTAATTTATCGACCCCGAAAGGATGAAGGGCAAAGTCGACCTCAGCGGAATTTGAACTCAGAACGTAGCGGCAGACGAAATACCACTAAGCATATGACTGAAACAAATAAAAGGATATAAAAATATAAAAAAGAATATGTGTGTGTGTGATTGTGTCTATGTATATATAT
>NC_068988.1:22921440-22922210 GCF_001194135.2 Octopus bimaculoides | reverse complement strand
TAAAAAATATGTCATATGTCATGTGTGTATGTGATGTTCTATTTTTCCTCACATTTTCAATCTCCCTAATCCACCCCTAAAGAATTTAGTCGACCAGAAGTTATACCAAAAGGCATTTCCCAGGATGCAGCGAGACTGAACCCCAAAACCACATGGTCGCAAAACAAACTTTGATTTTTACCATATAAATAACAAAACTCAGAACATTTTTTTCACACACAGAACCTTGTGGTTTTTCTGAATATTTTTCTTTCTCCCCACGTGTTTCCTAATTTATCGCCATCTCATAATTATTTCTCTTTGAGGACACTCTTTCTCAGATGTTTGATGAATGCAGATGTTTGTAGGCAGTTATTCTTACACCAAGTCTTTATTATAAATAAACACTTGAAATTATTATAAACACGTGAATAATTATAAACGCATGTATAAGTATAAACATGCGAAAGCCCCTGTTTCTCATTTTGCCATCTTTGTACATCAGCTGCAATATATTTGAGTAAGATATTGTAATTATATAAACTTCAACGATCACGATATACTGTTTTCGGCGTCAGAAAGGTTTTCTTTCTGAGATCTTACTATCTGTTAGAACTTCCAAGTCAGAGTGCAGTTATATCATAGCTAGATCCAACGAGGAAAATCAGCCTAGTCATTAGAGTATCGGATTAAATGGTGTGGCAGTGTGGCAAGAAGCTTACTTTCCAAGCATAGGGTTCCGGTGCAGTTTCTTATTTAGAGACTACAAAAAAAAAAAAAAAAAAAAAAAA
>NC_068988.1:22916028-22920666 GCF_001194135.2 Octopus bimaculoides | reverse complement strand
ATATATATATATATATATATATATATATACATTAATGTGTGTGTGTTTGTTAGTATGTGTGTGTGTGTATACACACGTGTGTATTTGTGTATGAGTGCGTGTCTCTGAATAAATCTGTGTTATAACTTCATAATGAAAATCTATTCTTAAAATTGCTTAGCTGTGATGTTCAATAGACAATGACGAAAGACATTAACATTGCAAAGTGAGATCAAAGAATAATACAGAGAAGCTACATGGGAATTGTAACATGTGGGAGACATTGCAAATGCAAAAACGTCGATTAGATGATATATAAAATAATTGGCAGTGTTTACTGAGACTGTCCAGTCTAATTTAAGTTGGTAGAGATATACAGACATGATAAGGTAGGTAATTTTGTACAGACGTTAAAAGACGAAAAAAAAAAAAGAAGATTAAATTAAGAGAATAAAGTTTAAAATAACGATAAAATGAAAATAAAATGAATGAAAATCTGTCAGAGAGAAAATTAAAATGATATTCAATGAAAAACATTGTAAAATATTTATTCAGTGTTTATGCATTAATATTCTAAAGAACAAACTCTATTTCAAAACCGCCTCAAAAATGCAAATCATCAGCGTTAATTACTCAGAGAATATCCTACCCTGGAGTGATGGAAATTAAAGTATGACGTCCAGGCTGTCAGGAAGTAGAGGACATAGCAAAAAAAATGTTTCTTCATTAATAAAACAACGAATTCTTAGAAGAAACTAGTGGAAAAAATACAAATATTTCAACAGCGATATGACAAGAAATTGTTTCTTTATTTTGGCAAAATCACCTTTAAACATCACTTATTCGCCACAAGGACCCATTTAAGCAATGCTACGTGTGTTTACTCGTACTTGTGTTGCAAACATGGCGCTCCGAAATTGCCCGTTAGCGAACATTTTTGGAATTTATTTTTTTATTCATGAAGATGGGCTCTTCTGCCAGAGAGCTAACTTCACTGCATTTCTCCTTACCGAAGGCTGTCTTTCATAAGAGGTAGATTCTTTATCATCCTAGAACATCAATTGTTTTTCCCGGAGGGTGTTCCCCACCTTAATATTCTTTTACTATTTTTAAATCATATTTTTGGGTCACCTTTTCGTTTGTTAAAAGTATCTGCCATTTTTCTTCGTCCTCTGTTCTGTTCCTATCGTCGTAAGTGAAAAGAAGGTTACTATTTTGAGGGGCGGCTTTCTGGTAGTTTAGTCCTCGCTGTTGTTTCTGTTGTTGTTATGTTTTTCTATGATCATATCACGGTAACGGGCTTCTCCAATATCATATTCTTAGTGCTTATTCTTGTTCACTGGAGATTTAAATCCTCAACCCCACCCTTCTTTTATTTTACAAGTAATGGAATTTCGCAATCCCTCTTTTGGGAGACATTCCATAGATGAAGTTTTCTACAGAATTTCTCAGTATCTTTTACAAGTTTTTGTTTTTGCGCCCGGTTTTGGAGTGGAGTGTGAACTTAAGAGAATACAAAAAATATATATATATATATATATATATATAATTTTTCCTGATGTTTGCTCATAATAATTTTACTTTTGGATCAATTGGTTCAATATTTATCCGAATCTTTGTATTATTATTGCTTTCTTTCTTTTATTTTTATTTGGAACTCCTATTCCTTAAAAAAGGAATTTTGTTGAATGAGTCATTTGTACCCTGTCTTATTCTATCTTGTCAGAAGGAATGTTTCCAGTAGTCGATATATGTAGCATTGTTGTTATATCATCTTGGTAGTTTGGCTTATTTTAATGGATTGGTACCGTTTTCTTTCGTTTGACGATCAATTTCCTTTTTTCTATTGCTGTTGTTTGAAAGCCTTTTTATAGTAGTTGCACTTGTTTGGGTATGTATCTTTTTTTTTCTGTCTTTGACTGCAACAACTCATTAAAAATTAAATCTTTTGGAATATGGGATTAAATTCACACTAGCCTCAAACGTGACACAAATTGTATTGAAATTATCAAATTGTGTGTTTAATTTGTGTGCGTGTAGTCATTTGTGATAAGTTTGATATCTATTTGCTATGGATAGACGATGTACCTAATAACATTTTACGCATATCAAAGTTTAGGAATATATGCTAAATATAGTGATATGATGGAAGGCTCGTCTGGAGAATGTGCTTATCCTGACGAAGGAGGAATTGTTTAGTTAGCTAAGATAAATTTGTCTTGATGGATACGTCTCGTGAGATTACTTTTCTTAAATTTAAATTGCTGTTGTGATTCTCTCGCATCAGCAAGTTAGATATTCCTTCAATAGCTGATATGAGACAAGCACTTTTGTAGCATGAAACTTAAGAAAATTTGCTACAGATAAGATAGAGTACCAGAATGAATTCATATAGGTCCATACACGCATGTACGCGCACGCACGCACACACACACACACACACACACACACACACACACACACACACACACACACACACACACACACACATACATGATACTCATCCAAGCATACACACATATTCCTGCTACATCTCGTTCACTGAAATTCAGTTTTCGCTAACATTCGTTTCCCGCATGGCACTGACCGATTTGTCCAGACCGAATATCGCTAGCAAGGATACTGAGCTCTGACCTGCTCCACCAAAAATCTCCGCGTAGGAATACTGACTTCAAGAGTGGTTAGAAATTTATGCTGAAAGACATCTAACTGTAAGATTCAAACGCCCCATTGATTATAAATGAAGGTGTAATACTGCTCGAGTTGTTAAGACGCCTCTTAGTTAATCATGCGATTTTGGAGACGATTCTACTGCGTGATAGACTGGGAAGGCGTGTGGCGCTGCAGATAATGTGCTGGACTGACGATCATAAATTCTTGGTGTCATTTCACAGACCAAATGGCCCGTTGTGTTATTGGGCGAAACATTAAGTTTCGATTGAGCTGAGAGTAGCTACAGCAACTACTTGGGGGTTATCTCTGAGACAGACTACCATTCGTTTAGCGAGGGTTATTGTACTGCCAGTGACATATATATCATAGAAACGAGAATAAACTCCAGCCTAATGAATATGTAAGCTTGAGACAGATCTACAACATAAGACCGTTCAATCGAAGCCTTGGGAATGTAATTAAGTAGACAGAAACTATGTGGAACCCAGTATGATATATTCCACCTGACTTTTGGTGGTAAATTTAATCCGTTGCGTGGTGTATAACCTTCAGTGTTTGGTTTTGCGTGAATCTAGCGTTCGGCCTGAAGCTAACAATTGAAATTTGGCTTTCTTTTGCATTTCTACAAGCACGCTCAAAGTTTCGGGAAAAAACTCCAAGGGTTTTACGCATCTTCTTATCAAACCAAGATATAAAAATACGTTGTGTTTATTCAGGTCAAAATTGAACTGGGAACATGCAAAAGCGTATGCTTATACTATAATATCTTTAGTCCAGAATTTATACGATGTTCACCACTCCCCTGCCTCTCTGTCAGGTAGAATTATCCTATTACCATTGACCGTTAAATGTTTGTCAGTCACACTTGTAAGCTTGGATGTTTACGTACATATAGTCAAAAAGATTCGATTCGTCAATACCGGAAAAACTATTACGCCCATACGCTCGGCAGATTCCACTTAGCTAATATCATTGATAACTTTTTAAAGCTACCGTAATATACACGTATGTATTTGCTTGAATGATTGCAAAGAGGATCTCAACTATGATATAATTATATAATTATATAGGAATCAGATATAAAGTTAGGTTAAGTGAGTCAATTGTCTATAACTATATTTCTTGGAAAATTATTGATGCTTGTCTCAAAGAATGGAACCAATATGTTTTATAATTTATATTTACATTTCTTTAGTTATTCATATTCTGTTGTTGCTACTTTTTACATCCTTACTTGTAGCTTTCGCGGTAGATTACTAAGAATTAGCTAAAATGTTCAGTTATTCTTGTGATGTCTAAACATAATTGCTTGTTAAAAATATTTTCTTCAATAGCTTATGTGGTTCTTAGCCATGAATTTAAAACAATAATTACTATTAATATCATGTTATGAATAATAATTTCATAATCATTCGTGAAACTTTGTGCGGAATAGAATTATGTATGTGTTGCTTTGGGACGGAGAACAGAACGCTTCCAGCTAAGACGTGTCATAAATAATAAAATTACACTGGACAGCAAAATGATAAACTCGAAAGCAAGAGGAAAGTGCAATGATTGATACAGTATATGTCTAGCGAAGTATATAATACTGCGCTAAACTTTATATCTTTGCCATTGTCAGACATAAAATAATATAATAATACACCATAAAATATTGCAAAGCGGCAAATCTTTACGAATGCGAAACTGTCTGTATTTGTATGTATTTGTATGTATGTATGAATGTATGTATGCACGTATGTATGTATGTGCGTGCATGTATATGTATATATTGTATGTATGTATATATGTGTATGCAGGTATGCATGTATGTGTGTATGTATGTGTTTATATGTATGTATGGATAGATAGATGGTTGGATGTACGTACGTAAATATGTATGTGTGTATGTATACATATGCGCGCTTATATGTATACATACATGTAATTATGCAGGTATTTATATATATATATATATATATATATATATATATATATATATAT
>NC_068988.1:22914045-22915771 GCF_001194135.2 Octopus bimaculoides | reverse complement strand
ATATATATATATATATATATATATGTGTGTGTGTGTGTGTGTGTGTGTGTGTGTGTGTATACTTTCTCGGTATATATGTATTTGTGCATGTGTATGCGTAACTCTAAAGTGGGAAATGATGTTTTCTCGTTATTAGAAACGCCTTAGGTGAATTTCATTGTGTTCTAATGGTTTGCGTTTATTAAATAATATTGCAAACAATATGTCAGAAAATTACATGAATCATAATGCAGTCTGCTGCTGTTAATGTTGTTGGTGCCAATGTTCGTGTTATTTAACCTCAGTTCAGCCCTCAACAAGATCTATATCTAGCGGCGTCCAAGCCACGACTATCTCATTTATATTTTTATTGCGTTATCATGTAATCTAGAGGAAATTTTGCAATATGATTTTGTTTATAACTGTACTATGTAATATGTGAAAAAGATTTGGTTCGAATGCCTTGCAGTTCAACCACCCTTGTAGAGATCCTTTCATGGGCACACGAGCAGTTTGCAGTATGAGAAAAAATAACGATACGGTATTTGGAATACTTTTTGTGCAGACAAAACTGTAAAACATTATATGTGTTGCAGTTCTATATTCTCGTTGCAGAGTTCTTTTAGGTTAATAATAGATTTAGAGAAATATCATAGGACACGAAGATAAATTCACTGGCAAAAAATTATTGTCATTGACACATGCCAAAGTTGAAAGTCTCCAGTATTTGTATCTTGGCGACGTGCCATCCCAAGTATGCTAGAGCTGGGACAAGTTCACTGTTTCTCAGCTAGGCTGCTGAGTGCTGTTTTGCTAAGTCTTCTGTAGCAAATCTAACTTAAATTGTGCCATATTTCTTACCCCTCGACAGATATGTTACGTTTTTCCAAATGGGTTGCAAGTATTTTTCAACTGCTTGCTTTGTGGCAGTTTCTAAGCGTCTATTTTTTAAAGATATAGTTTTGTACACTACGGTACGTTTGTTTGTATTGTCTATAATACCTGGAAGTGTGTTTATCGTAACACATCTTTCGATTTTGTTTTTAATATATTTCTGTCGACTTTGAGAGATTCTACAGAAATATTAATGAATTAATTTCTAGGCTTTGCCATTGAAGCAAAACCTCGGCTGTTTAATGCATTTGGTTGTTGCTGTTGTTGAGCATTCAATATATTAGTGTTAGTGGTGATAGTTGGAGGGCTTGGATTCACAGGTGTTGCGACGCTAGTAGCGTCCATTAGCTGAAATTCCTTGCTCTTTCCTCTTCTTTTTCGCATTTCTTTTCTTCTTCATCCTTCTGTTGCTCAGCGTTGCACAAGTTAGGAAGACTTTGGTCGTCCCTCTCTCTGCCTTTTAAGGCGCAGAGATAGGGGAGAGAGTTAATTTAAAAACTAATCTTTTGTGGTTGTTTTCCGACAACAGAGTGTGGTGGGGGGGGGAGTCAAAAAGAAAAGAAGAGTTGACACTCTTCTCCAGAGGCACTTTGCAAAATTTTAAAATTGAAAAATATAAAAATGCAGAATTTAAATTGAAAATTCGCCCCAAAAGGAGTAAAGTCCCGCTCAGCTCAGCAAGAGCCTAGTCGGCCTGGCCACAGAAATGTCGTAAACAATTTTCAGATACAACAATATTATCTGTAAAAATTGAACGAAAATTTACAGCTCACGAACACAAGTTCTTCCGCTTTGAAATCTACGAGTCCAATAGTAATAATAATAATAATAATAATAATAATAATAATAATAA
>NC_068988.1:22912874-22913835 GCF_001194135.2 Octopus bimaculoides | reverse complement strand
CAGCACATACCCAAGGCACACAGAGCTGCGCTCGGTAGTGAAGTCAAAGCACGTTATAAAAATAAAACTTCTGAACAATAATAATAATAATAATAATAATAATAATAATAATAATAATAATAATAATAATAATAACAATAATAACAAGAACAACAAGAACAATAATAATAATAATAATAATAGTAATAATAACTATAATAATAATTATTATTATGGATGTTGTTATTATCATTATTGTTATCTTATTTTATTTTTGCTTGCACCAGTATTTGAAACACGAAACCTGCTTCCTATCGAGTAAGCTTTAGCTCAGTGAAACACTTGCATGATTTTTCCAAGAAGTAATTAGCAAATTCGTTTTTAAAGAATAACAAAAAGTTTCGTGCTTGTATTGTTTTTTACATTTAATTTGCCAATCAGAAGAGCCTGAAACTGTAAGTCTAAACTAGTTTAGACTTCCGGTTAAATATATTTTCCTTCAATTAAAAAGTTATGGCCTTATAAATAATACGTTAGCTCAATTTCATATGCCTATGCTCCAAACCACAATTTGCACTGCGATAGTAATTCAAATTTTGAACAGACATTTTAAAACATTATAGTTTTTAATTATATGGAGACCATGCGAGGATATTGGTTAGTAGTAAAATAGTGAAATGGAAGTCTTCGATTAAGCTGAGGTCATTCATGCAAATAATAGGCAAAAAACACTCCCTTTGGGTGTTTAAATATTTTCAAAACCAGCAAGCAAGGGGCGATAACTCAACTAAAACAGATTGAGATATCTCCAATGAGTTACACATGCTGTAATATTACTATTTACCATAAGCATGCAAGCTATACTTTATAACCTTTTCGTTACGCACCCGCGCGCACACGTACACACACTTATACACACATGCATACATACACGTACGCACACTCATATATGATATAATTTTTCGTGGTACTTATATATATA
>NC_068988.1:22911379-22912663 GCF_001194135.2 Octopus bimaculoides | reverse complement strand
ATATATATATATATATATATATATATATATATAGGTGATACAAAAAAGGGACAAAGTAACCACGAACCGTTCGGCTCTTCCATTCGATCTAGGTTGATACGGTGGTATTGTTTTATGTTCTATCGCAGAAACTTTTAAGCTAACAGGATCCAAACTGTGTTCCTTTATCAGAGACAATTATATCCGGTACACCAAATCTTGCGAACAGCTCGTATAAGAAGTTTATTACCGTATATGAGGTTGGTCGTTTATACCGCGCGACCTCAAGCCATTTACTCAGGCCATTCACTCTTATGGCAAATAGGTGTGAAAAAACCCTTTACGTTCAGTGTTGTCATCTATTGAGATACCTAATAGATGGTAACACTGAACGAACGGGGTGCTTTCACACCTTTTTACAATAAGAGAGATACAGTAGCGGCCATAATATAAGGTTCAGTAAGAACAAGTGTATTGATATAGTTATTATAGAAGATTAAAAACACGTTGAGACTAGATATTTTACATATATTTAGATATGTCTAATATCTATCTTACGTGAAAATTTCAAGTGAATGGAATCAATATTTTGTAAGTTATGAGGAAATAAACAAACAGTCTTCCAAATTACAGCGACCAAAAGTTAAGAGTAACTTCAAAAAAAAAAAATGAACGACTAATCGAGGTGTTGGTTGTTTACAAGACTGTTATTAAACTAACTGTTTCTTCTTATGATCTTAAATTATTGGAACATTCAACTGTCAACATAGCTGCTGGTGAGAGACGACCGGTGTCCAGTGATGAAAACAAAGGATTATGAGTCTTTATCAAGAGAGCGAGTCAAATTCTGTGATAGCAACAACTGTAGGAAAGTCTAGAAGCGTTGTGCAACGAATTGTAGATCGTTTTAAGTCATCATGATCAACAGATGCCAAATCCAAAAGTGGTGGACCTAGTAAAACTTCACCAAGGCAGAATCGTATTGTGGTTATAATGTCACTAACGGGAAATTTAGACAGTGTCACGTGACAACTAGCTGGGGCTGCCTGCTGGAGCCTAGCAGCAGATATAAAAAGGGGAACTTGACATGACGATCAGTCGGACGCTGACACTCGTTGATGCTGCATCGAAGAGGCCAGGGAATACAAGAAAGAAGACATACACCCAACACCAGAGCTGAAGACACCTCCGAAAGGAGGGGCCCCGTCACGTCAAAACGGTAGAGGAATAGGGGCCGAAACCGGACGTGGTTCCTCCTGATAATGTCTTCAGCTAACTGGATCCTAATCCACCAAGGGAAGGTAT
>NC_068988.1:22906280-22911056 GCF_001194135.2 Octopus bimaculoides | reverse complement strand
ACCATAGCGAGGGACATTCCACAGTTGAATTAGAACAGTCACAGACAGTGAAAGAAGACATGCACCCAACACCAGAGCTGAAGACACCTCCGAAAGGGGGTGGCCCCGCCACGTCAAAACGATAGAGGAGTAGGGGCCGAAACCGGACGTGGTTCCTCCTGATGATGTCTTGAGCTAACTGGATCCTATAAAGGAGCTGTTGTGGTAGCAGACCAAGAAACATGGTTGAAATTCCTCAGGGTACTGCTGAGATATCCTGCGAGTTTAGCTCCACTTCCGATGTCAACGTGTCGCGCAAAACAGTTTCTCGGAGGTTACGAGGTTCTGGGCTGCTTGCTCGGGCACCGGTGAAGAAACCTCTGATCTCCAAGAAGAATCAAAGAACCCGTCTTTGTTTCGCCCACGAACATATCATTTGGACAGAAGAACAGCGATGAATCGAAGTTTAATGATTGGTTCTGATGGCGAGATGTACGTCCGACGAAGAAGTGGTAAAAGGTTATCTCGTGCATGTGTGAAAAAGACAGTATGTATGTATGTATGTATATATATATATATATATATATTCTTTACTGTTTTACTTGTTTCAGCCATTTGACTGCGGCCATGCTGGAGCATCACCTTTAGTCAAGCAAATCGGCCCAAGGACTTATTCTTTGTAAGCCTAGTACTTATTCTATCGGTCTGCTTTTGCCGGACCGCTAAGTTACGGTGACGTAAACACACAAGCATCGGTTGTCAAGCGATGGTGAGGGGACAAACACACACACACACACACACACACACACACACACACACACGTATATATACATACGACGGGATTCTTTCAGTTTCCGTCTACCAAATCCACTCACAAGGCTTTGGTCGGCTCGAGTCGATAGTAGAAGACACTTGCCCAAGGTGCCACGCAGTGGGACTGTACCCGGAACCATATGATTCGTAAGCAAGCTACTTACCACACAGCCACTCCTGCGCCTACATATATATATTCGTTTTATGCAATACGCTTTATCAAAAATGCTGCTGAAATTGTAGCATCGCTATTGTCTTTTATCGTCTCGAGGTAAGTCTCAATTTGTTAAATTAAGCTAGGCTTTGAACCTGTAATCTTTATTTAACTTACTAATCTCTAGTTCTATCCACATGTTTTAATGTTGTTAGGTAATAAGTAAATGCATTTCAGCCGATTCCAAACGCATTGCAGCCCATTTATATTGGTCCACATTGAAATGCGCTGTTTTTTTTTCCTCGCAGCCATTCTGTAAGAGCCTCAAAAACCTCGCTAAGGAAAATATGTAATGATTTTTATACACACGTACAGACAGAAATATGCTGACATTCAAGCACATGCATAAGTATATGTGTGTATGCATGTATGTATGTATGTATGTATGTACGTATGTGTGTACGTATGCATGCATACATGTATGTACGTACGTATGTATGCATGCATATGTATATGTATGTATGTATGGCTATGTAAGTATATATGTAGGCATCTATCTATCTATCTATCTATTAATCTATCTATTTATCTATCTATCTATCTATGTTTGTCTCTTTGCCTGTCTGTTTTTCTATCTAAATATGTATATTTGTGTGTGTATTGTGTGTTTGTGTGTGCGTGCACACTATACACACACACATAAATGAACATGTATAGATATATTAAGTACAGATCAAATTATTAGTCTTCATATATTTTTCATTTAGATTTGTTTGTGTAAATAAAAGGACACACAAATACACATATGCGCACATACACATATATATAGATAGACAGATAGATAGAAGAAGAGAGAGAGGGGGGAACGGAGATGAGAGGTGGAGAGATAGGTAAATAAATTGATAGATTGTTGCATCTATGTATGTGATTATGTATGTTTGTATGAATACATGCAACTATGCACGAGTATAAGTTTTCGCAGTCAGACGTGTACGTTGTGATTAGACGGTAAAAACAATTTTAAAACATTGCAATTACATTGGTGAACTTTGTAATTCTCAGCTATCGTCTGTTGTATCGACATTTTCTAACTCGCACTGAATGAACTCTCCCCAATGCATCACTCAGCATGCCACGAAAGTAATTAGGAACAGGATATGAGAGAATTTGTTCATGTTACAACGTTAGTATAAACTATCAAGTTACAAATTGTTTCTGGTAAATGGAAGTTATTCAGTATGCAATGAGAGTTAAGTATAAACACTGTAGTTGATCTGTTGTACTATGCTATCTTGTCGTCTGGTGACGCGATTATCTGCTGCATATGTACATCAATAGAAATTATTGTCGTCTGTTTTTGTATACCTGAAAAGGCGATTTCCGAGCTAACTTTGTATATGGAGTAGATGACTGCCGTCTTGAATATCTTTTGAGACGGTTACAATATAAAAACGCTGCGTATCTGGTCACGAGTACTGTTTAATATACATTTTGAGATATATTCATATAGAGGCAGGATTATAGTATAGCGTATAAAGGAAGACATGGCTTTTGTATTTCTTTATGTACTTGCAAACACAATGGTAACGGGAACAAAGTGTAATGTATGTCCGGATGTCATGTCTGATGTCTCTATACATTAATTGAAGGTAGACTGGCGATGCTGCATTCATTTGAAAATGTCATTTTCGTGCAGTATTTAATCATATTAAACAATACGATACGGTCTCTGAATATGTTCGCGTAAAAATGCTATTATAATGCTGTGTTCATCTGGAGTCATGATAGCAGTGTAATATACTATCAACGTGGAGGCAAAATTTCTATGGTTTCAGATATCTACTGAAAATTGCATAAGTGTTTTGTCATGTTCAACTGGAAACATTATTGTATGTCTATCTACTGCTGGAAGTATAATCTAAATGTGTAGAGATGCACACAACACATCTTTCGTGAGTATCTGGAGGTAATAAATGTAGATATTTATTATTGCATTGTTGGGTACATAGATCTTAATCAGAAAAGGAACGGTAGCATCCCTAACTATTTTCAGGGTCTCCGAGTTTGATGAGACGAAGGGGAAAATGAAACACAATTTGTAGGTCTCCATTGTTTTTTAACCTCAGGTCAACCAGAACTGGGCATACTTATGACCAAAGACATTCAAATCACAATCATCGCATCTTGATATCAGTCATTGTCCATCCAATATATCCTTCTTTATTAAAGATAGCAGCATGCAATTTGAGGGAGACTGACTGCTATTTCTCGCAGTTAAAAAAATAACATGTTTCTTTGGTTGACCAAATAATATTTTGGGTATCAATATGGTCTGAATATATGCAATATGGGGAACTCAGTTGATGACTGCCAAGGGCCCATGTGATGGTTATGTTAAGCCAAGCGATTGATTTGATCTACCACTCAAGACTACTAACATTCTGAATGTCGACGTGTTTTCTTTCTTTCCCAATTTAGCTACAAACCTTATACAATTCAAAGAAATCTCAGAATCTAACTCTGATTTAAATATAAGTATACTTTGTCTTATGAATTTTAGTAACTCCTTTTGGTCGATGTATACAATTATTTGTTTCTTCAGAGACATTTTTTATTTGATCTTTGCTATACAATCAATGGCTCTATTCATTTATTAGCTTAAATATATTGTCCAGGATGCGTAATGGTTATATAAACGGAACAGTCATGTTTAGAAGGAGGATGTAGTATAACTGTAATCATTAAATCTTCACTAGTGACAGACAGTTTGAATAGGGTTAATGAATCTGAAAGATACTGAATGTGAGGGACAGAGTGAGATGGCGAGATAGAAAGAAATATTTTGAGCAATAAAAACGGGGGAATAAAAGAGGGAGAAAAGGAAGAGAGATGTGAGAAAAGAGGGAGGGAGAGAGAAAATGCAAGAGATAAAGTGATAGTGAAATAAGGTTTTTTTTTAGAAGTAGCTATTTAACATAATTTGTGATTCATTGCTGATATTATTTTATAATCAGAAGTTTTATGCAACTTCTGCAAATATTCCATTTAATTAAAAGTAGCATACAAAATTGCTTCTAATATTGCACGGGGTCCCAGATGTTGAGGTAGGCCATAAGTCGATGATATAAACCCGACGTTTAACTAGTATTTTATTTCAAGAATGAACGTGTCTGCTATTATTACCGATATGAACGCACAATCATGTACACACAGAAAGATATACTTCAATATACATTTGGCGTAGGGGGTATAACTGTTATTAAATTGCATTAGAAATCAAGACTTAGATTTCAAATCCATGTGATGGATAAGTATTTGGAAAGAATGAATCACCTGAAGACCACGAAATAGAGACCCATCGAAAAATCAGGCTAAGAGTAAAATCAGCCAAACATTTATGCTAGCAGATATAAAACTACGATAACATTAACTACATCAGTGCTGCTCTACCTGATACTGCAGCTATTGCAGTTTTCGTTGTTGTTTGTATTATTATTGTTGATAGAAAGGCGGCAAGTTGGCAGAATCAGTAGCACACCGGACGAAATGCTTAGCGGCATTTCGTCCGTTTTAACGTTGTTAGTTCAAATTCCGCCGAGGTCGACTTTGCCTTTCATCCTTTTGGGGTGCAAGTGCTTCACACTTATTGCAGCCTCTATTTGTTCCATGTACTTCTCAAGATTTTTACTCACTGTTTCTAGGGCGCCGACAATTACTGGTACCACTACCACCTTTTTCGACGACCACAACTGTTTTACCTCCCAAGCTAATCTGTCATACCTATCGACTTTTAATAATAATAATAATAATAATAATAATAATAATAATAA
>NC_068988.1:22903688-22904650 GCF_001194135.2 Octopus bimaculoides | reverse complement strand
CACACACACACACACACACACACACACACACACACACACACACACACACACACACTCTCACGCACACACGTAGGCACGCGCGCATGCACTCGTACTCCCCAACACTAATTCAAACACATGCAAGTCTCCACATAAACAGACAATTACGCAGACACACAAAAAATATAAGGAGCCAAAGATGAAAAAAAAAATACAGGAAAAATATCATCCTCATCATCATCATCATCGTTACTACCTCTACCATTATCCTCATAGCCATCATCATCCTTATCGTAATCACCGCCGTCGTTGTTGCCACCATCGTCATAGTTTATGTCGTTATCACCGTCACCATCATCTTCAAGAACGATAAAAAAAATATTACAAAGAGCAATGTCCAGCTATAATTATGCACTTAAATCCAAGACGAGTAACGGTATTTAAAATATAATCACATCTTTTAACAAACCTAGTTATTACTGCTATTTAACCCAAGGTCAGACTTGATGGATGGTCAAAGCCATGAACTTCTGATCAAGACCTATGCTCAAAACCATAAGCAACCATTCTTTTATCTATGTTTCAGGGAAGTCAGGAACACATTATCTAACAAGACTTTTTCTATAAAAAAAATATGGATTGGTCATATTTTGCGAGCGATTTAGAGGATATTTTTACGAAAGGAACCAACTACATGTAGGCCCTGACGTTGGTAGCCCCGGTCTTTTTAAGTGTAGAAGGTTGTCATCCATTTTATCTGCTTCCATATGACGGTGGTAGATATTTTATGGAGCTACTGAGAATAAACATCATAACATGGTCCGACGTGGAATTTGAAACCCGGTCGTAATAATTATGATTTAATGCTAAAATCTCGTTTATATTTCTGTCATAAAACTGCTTGCTAAGCCCCCAATCAAAAATTAAGCCGCCACACCAGTAATCGCTATTTTTTTTTCTAAAACCATAGCGTTCGTGAATGG
>NC_068988.1:22900921-22901868 GCF_001194135.2 Octopus bimaculoides | reverse complement strand
ATATATATATATATATATATATATATATATATATATATATATATATACACGTGGGCATATACACATATATACACATATAGTAGTATATGTAAGCAGAATAAATTGATACAACGGTAGATCATATATATACATATATATACATATATATGCACAATGATAGATAGACGGAGAGAGAGAGAGGGAGAGAGAGAGAGAGAGAGAGAGAGAGAGAGAGAGAGAGAGAGAGAGAGAGAGAGAGAGAGAGAGAGAGAGAGGTGGGAGAGGTCTGTGTATGTGATAAATTCATTGATACGATATTCTAGGCCCTTCAGTCTCTGTGGATTCACAAATAATGAAAATATAAATAATCTACTTAATGCACTGGATTCCATTTCTCCCGCTCGTCAAAAAAATTACTTACGCCCCCATGTATGTATGTGTGTGTATATATACATATATATATATGTGCGTGTATATATATGTCAATATATATGTATATATACATACATATATACATATAAACACACAAACAGACACACACATACACACATACGCACGCACATACATTTTCGTTGCATGAATCTTCTCGGTGGCCCATTGCGTTCTAATATCACTAAGGGAGCACATTGGAAATGAAATAATCCAGGCACGGGTTGAGGCGAACGGCGTATCTGTAGAGTACCGAAAGCAGAAACTGCGCTGATGTGGACATGTAGCTAAGATCACGGACAACAGGTGGACCCATGCTGTTGCCGAATGGCAACGGTAAAGATCACTTCGGAGACGTTCATGATGATAAGAAGACGATTTTGTCAAGAAACTTTGGTCAAGATGGAAAAGAATGATGCAAACGAGACGAGATCGGAAGCGCATTGTGACCAGCGTATTGTGAGCATATGATGGCCGGGTTGATACTGAGATATATACACATACATACATACATACATACATACATACATACATACATA
>NC_068988.1:22899280-22900748 GCF_001194135.2 Octopus bimaculoides | reverse complement strand
AGAGAGAGAGAGAGAGAGAATTCACAAAAAAACAACAAATGACGAAGACAGGTCAGGTGGTGTAGACAACAAACAGGTGTATTAATATAACGCTAGGGAAGTGAGAAAGTCTTTAACGTTTCGAGCCTACGCTCTTCCACAGAAAAGAACACAGAAAGAAACAAGGATATTTCTTTATTTGTGGATTAAAGCTACCATTGGTTTCAGGTTAAGAAAAGTAGGAAAATATCCTAGTGCCTTAACAATGTTTCAAGCCGATCACATGGAGAAAGGTGTTCGCCTCCATTTTCGAAAAGACAGCCTCGAGGTTGAAGGTCCGTTGGCAACGGACTTTCAGCCACAAAACGTCTCTTGACACACTCAGTGGTTACTACTAACTCCAGGCTATACATACATACATACATACATACATACATACATACATACATACATACATGCAGATATATGTACAGATACACACACACACACATATGTATGTATATGCGCATTCATTCTTTGATACTTTTCGGCCAGTATTGACTCAGGCCATGTCTAATTTAATTGTACCACCTGGCAAAATCATTCAAATCAGGAATCGGACAACATGGTATACTCGAGTAAGAGTTATTGTTTACGTAGATATATCCAGGTGGAGGAGGTTTATCCGGGATTACTTGAAGAAACTTTTCCAAAGACTTCTTGAACTTTATTGGGTCTGTTTCTGCTATAGTGTGTTTTGGTGTAATGTTAAAGAGAGCGGGGGCAATTGAGGTGAAATAATTGTGCTGTACTTTTGTTATGCGATGCGAGTGTATTTTATGTTGTAGGCGGGTAGCACGGAGCCCAAGTCTTGGGTGTATCTTAAAGGTGATGCGAACATCATTCAGGCAAACTGATGGAATATTTTCAACATCATGCAGATGATGTCGCGCTTAGGGTGGCATATATGTATATGCTATCCTCGTGTTACGAAAGTCTTGTGCAGTAGAAGATTTTACCAAAATATTTAGTTCCTTAGTGTGAAACAAAATTTCACATGACTTAGAATATCAAGAACTAAGTTTCATGTTACGGAATTCTATGTTTGGGTAAAGTTTACACTAATAAAAGAGTGACTAATCCAATACTGCTGACATAAAAAGCAGGCAGGCTGGGTGAGACTTAGTTATTACCGACAGAAGCGGTATCTGTACTTTTTAGCATTAAACACCTGTACGAGATTCTTTCGCAGACCGAATACCGCAGTATTATGGCGTTCTTAACGTTTGTCCACCTTTAATCGGATCTAAAGATTGTTATTGTGGACTTATATTTCTTTCATCATTAATAACGGTTTTTTATCCAGCTAGCCAGCGATTTGTGAAACCAGTGACCGTATATCATTTGGCCAATATACAGTGACAATGAATGCCACCAGCTGATGAAGCGCAAATACACTGAAATCACATGCTCTAAGCATGTGATTATATATATATATATATATATATAT
>NC_068988.1:22893550-22896768 GCF_001194135.2 Octopus bimaculoides | reverse complement strand
GAATTGTGTACTGAGCACTTCACTTATCCATGTGGGATTTGCAGTCAGTGAGCCATTAGGCAGGAATAGGGGTCCTATCTTATACTGTACCGTAGCAGTCTCTTTTGCAAATCTATAGAAAGCCTTGGGGTTTGTTTTTATGCTTTCTACTGCTCTCTTCTCCTTCTCTGCTCTCTCCTTTTCATGGGAGAGTTTAATTTTGTTTTCTATTTCTAATAGTGTTAGTTTTAATTTAGCCCTTTTCCTATCCTCCAGTTCTCTATTTAACTGGTTTGAGACCTTTGTTCTGTGTCTCATAAGAATTTTCCTGTCTCTAGGAATTCTATTGGCATATTTGCTGGTCTTTCTATATGGCACTATTTGGTGCATGTCTTGTATACATATATATACATACACACATATATATATATACATATTTATAAATATATATATTTACATACACACATACACACAAACGCACACATACACTTATATATATATATATATATATATATATATATATATATATACAAATATATATGTAACGTGAAATATATTTCTAATTGCTATTCTTGTCATATAGACATCAATGAACATGAAGATCATGAGAAATGTTATTTAACGGCATGCAAGGATCTTTAGAATTTTACAATCACGCTACGTTTCTGAAAACACACAATCAAACACTTGGATGAATTCACTTTCAAAAGAATGAATTCTTTGGTTAAGTGTACTTGGATATTCAAAACGCAGGAATTTATTCCAACGAAGGAATCTCTTCGTATCTTCTAGAATAGCAGTATTACATCCGTCAAATGTTATATCATAGTTATGATGATTCATGAGGTAGGAATGTAATATGTGGACGCAAGGTTCAGATTTAGAGGTGACACCGACAGGAAGAGTGGGAAGTCTTATACACAGGTGAATGCAGTGGAAAGCGAGTAGTTTAGTGGTTACGGTGTTGGAATCATGATCCTAAGATTGAGGTTTTCTATCCCGGACCTGGCGACGCGTTGTGTTCTTGAGTAAAACGTTTTATCTCACATTGCTCCAGTCTACTCACCTGGTAAACGAGTAAATCTATGAAGGTCTGGCGTCCCATCCAGGCTGGAGTATATACGCCATGGAAACCGACAAACCGGCAAACCTTGTGTCTGTATGACTCGAGAAAGATCTCTTACTCTCAACGATATATGGATGGGTGAAATGGAATGCAATTTAAGAATCAGTTGCGAAAACCCCAAATGATGTAGGATTATTAGGTTCTTTGATAAGGCGGCATGCTGGCAGAACCGTTAGCATCCCGGGATAGTGTTTAACGGCATTTCGCCCGATGTTACGTTCTGAGTTCAAATGCCACCTTTCAGCCTTTCATCTTTTCGGGTTCGATAATTTAAGTACCAGCTAAGTACTGGGGTCGATGTAATCGTCTATCCCCTCCCTCAAATTTGAGGTCTTGTGCCTATAATAGAAAGGATTATTAGGTAAATTTGACGGCCCTGGGTTATAGCTTGAAAAAACATAAATAACCCAGACTTTATTGCAGTGAATTTCAGTGATGAAGAGGGTAGTATGACCCCCTAGTTGAAAACAAACTTCCATGCATTAAAGATGCTTGTTTACTGTTTTCTAAAGGTAGATATTTACTAGATTCTGCAGACGAGGACTAAATAAAGTCTCATGATATTCATTTTAAAATGTATTACACTTCTCTGCTTTCTATGCAGCTTATGGAATTCACTGAAGTACTAGTTTCTATTAGAATGTATATACAGTTTTTGTTTTGTGTCTGTTGTTTTGCTATGTACTAATATTCATGAAATATTTACTAAATCTGCATATACCAAATCTATAGGAATTAATTCGCATTTGTTGTACTTTGCTGCTTGCTTTGTATAACTTTTAATCGATATATTTGCTTTATCTCTGCGAACCAGAATTCAGAGATACGAATCCAAAGTAATTCTTTTTATCTATAGTAAATATACATTCCTTTCAAGGTCAGTAAAAACTTACTAAATATATCGCACTTGATTCTGGTATATGTTTTATTTACATACACAAAATATGCTTTCTATTTAAAGCTGCTGTACAATCATGTTTATTCGCTGTATGAGCAAACATGATAAGATAACTGTGTTTTTTTTTTACAAAATACCCTTGTTCTGGAGGTACTTCTAATGCAGAGGCGCGTCTTAACAGAAAATTCATTACACGACTTACAATAAAACGTAAATATGTTACATTTGTGTGTCTTTATGTGTAAAGAAATGCAATAGTGACTAAAACAAAAGAACAAAGAGAAATAAAATTATATCATATAAGCATGTGTGTGTATACATATACTATTCTACTCTTTTACTTGTTTTAGTCCTTTGACTGTGGCCATGCTGGAGCATCGCCTTTAGTCGAGCAAATCGGCCCCAAGACTTATTTTTTGTAAGCCTAGTACTTATTCAATCGGTCTCTTTTGCCGAACCGCTAAGTTACGGGGTCGTAGATCTCCAACAAAACCTGTGATAAAGAGAAATAATAATAATAATAATAATAATAATAATAATAATAATAATAATAATAATAATAATAATAATGATAATAATAATAATAATAATAATAATAGTGGGGGCAGCATCATAGCCATGTGTTGAGAGGAATTCTTTGGGGTTCGGATACTTCACCTTTGGAAACATAGGTGTATTGTTCAACATCCTTAGACAACCCTTATTCAGGGACCATTTGAGTGGGATGGTCTACTCGACTTGAAGAAAATTCTAACTGGGTCCCACCTGCAGGGTCAAGTGCTTTTTATTTTGATACGAGGTTACCATGTCATGCACACATGATTGTGATGCATGTGACTCGTGTACCCTTATCAGATGGGTAGTCACGATGGGTGTACAGGCTTTCGTATATTTTACTTCAACGTTGCTTTGATGGCATGCACTGCTCTCTCACTTAATAATAATAATAATAATAATAATAATAATAATAAAATGCTTTCTAATTGATGTATCAATACCAGTAGATGACAACGTTTCTCTAATAGAAATGGAAAAACTTTCAAAATACAAAGACCTGGAAATAGAGATAACTCGAATGTGGAATCTAAAAACAGAAACAATTCCTGTCATAGTAGGTGCCTTAGGTATAATAAAAAAATATTCAGACAAATACATAACAAAAACACCAGGACTTACAAATATATATAACATACAGAAAATTGCACTACTGGGTAC
>NC_068988.1:22892555-22892954 GCF_001194135.2 Octopus bimaculoides | reverse complement strand
TATATATGGTTTTAGTTAGAAATAAATCAATAAGAATGTGTGACGAAACATGCAAGCATTGACTAAATTGCAAGATTTCGCAGTCGAATTTCTAATTTACACAATTCCATTTTTGGTCGAGAATCCATCGAGAAAAGACTATCGTTTAGATATTAAAGTATTTAGTAAAAATTGAAGACAAATACATATATTAAAAAACACCCCCAAAAAACAGTAAAAGTAAATAAGCAGTCAATTTGGTTACTATACAAGGAAATTTCGTTGGTGAATAGGCACAATTAACATTTCCAGGAAATATAACCTAGCTTAAATACCATAATTAACTTTCAAATACTGATGTTTAGTGCAAGAGTAAGGTATCATTGAAAGAGGCGGCGAGTGAATTGTGCGAGGGGATAT
>NC_068988.1:22892057-22892545 GCF_001194135.2 Octopus bimaculoides | reverse complement strand
ATATATATATATATTCATGTCTGTATATGTGTATGTGTGAATAGTCATATAGATATGTACACAGATAGCTGTATACTTACATCTAATAGATATACACATTTATTTATATAATATAGGTATATAGGTATAGGTTTTATATATAGGTATATGGGTATATGGGCATAAGTTATATATATATATGTGTATATATATATATATATACATGATTTATATATGTATATATGCATTTATATATAAATCATGTATATATATACATATATATATACATATATAAATCATGTATATATATATATATATACATATATATATATGTGTATGTGTATATGCAACCACATATGTACATATGCATAAATATAAGTACGTATATATATTTATATATATAAACGCACTCACACATACACACTCGCATATATTATATATATACATACAAGTATATATGTAGATACATATATATGTATGTATATATATATATATATATATATATATAT
>NC_068988.1:22890194-22890763 GCF_001194135.2 Octopus bimaculoides | reverse complement strand
ATATATATATATATATATATATATATATATAATTGAAAACGTTTGGAGTATGGTTCGACATTTATTTACAATCACTACAATTGTTTCTGCGTAACATAGTTTCCAGACGTGCAGGAAGTTCGTACAATACTACTACTGGCTAACACGGGTGAAATCTGAAGGTATACTGTACTCCACTACATTTTTAACAGAATATACCGCAATTACACTCATACACACACACACACACACACACGCTCACACACGCTCACACACACACACACACAGATATATATAAATATATATGCATATACATATATATGCATGTATGCGTATATGCAGATATATATAGACACATAAATGCATGATTAATTGTGTATATATATACACACACACACATTTATATAATAACCATATATAGAAAAAAAGTATATATATAACGTGCACACAAATATTTTATTGTAGATACATACATTCACATGTGCATACACATACACGATATACACATACTTACACACAGGCACAGACATGCAAACGCATGTACACACACGCATATATATATATATATATATATATATATATGTATATAT
>NC_068988.1:22885598-22889823 GCF_001194135.2 Octopus bimaculoides | reverse complement strand
AGCTAGATAGCTAGATAGATAGATAGATAGAGAGACAGACTGTTGTCTGCGCTAGTGCATATGTCTATATTGATGAAGAATATGTGAACTGAAAAACGAAGTGTTCGTGCATACATACATACTAACAAACATAGACATACAGAAGGGTACATGCATACACACACACACACGCCTATATATCTATATATGTCTATATAACTCTATCTATCTATCTATCTATCTATCTATCTATCTATCTATTAATCAATCTATCTATCTATCTATCTATCTATCTATCTATCTATCTATCTATCTATCTATCTATCTATATCTATGTACATACATACGTACATACATATACGTTACATATTCCAATGTATACCTACTCGTCTGCGCATGTGTGGTTGCGTGTGTCTATGTGTCTGCCTATAACAATGAATCTGAGAAGCCATTTTCTATTTTTATTAAGTGAATGTGGAGACATGAGCGAAAAATTTTAGAAAATGAGATTTGTAAAATAAGATAAGTTCTTCTAACATGGTGATAGTACTTCTTTGTCGTAGACACGTGAAGTACATTGGAAGGGTCTGAATGAAGTTGATGAGTGTAACAATAGTTAAGCCAGTACAATATTTAATGGAAGAAGCATGAAAAAGAAAAAAAATCTGTGATATCTAATGCAAGAAGTATGAAAAATTTAACTAGAAACATCTAAAAAAAATGTCTAGTGAGAAACAAAATGCAGCCAAAATTAAATAACATTATTCTTATAATATAGTTTTGAGCTGCTCAGATTACATGAGGGGATAATACTGGACACGTTTCTGCCTTGTTGTTCCTCTTAAGGAAAAATATAAACTTAAACGTAGTTGCTAAAATAATGAAGTGAGTATCGCCAAGCAAATGTAAAATGATGTAGGGGAATTAAATTAGAAAGAATCAAAGAATGTCTACGTTTAAACGCTATCGTACAAGCAAGAGAAAGTGTTATAAATAAATTAGTGTTAGTTAAAAAGTATTGAAAGCAGAAGAGAATTATAAGCTTTGTAGAGGTAATTATGCTGTGGAGAAGGGAAGTAGATGTATTAATCTAATTTGGACTAATATTGATGAAATTAACTTACATACAGGATACAACTTGTATAATCACGCTTCAGAGCTGTTATGACAATATCGATTTCTACTCTAGGCAGAAAGGCCCGAAATTTTACGGAAGGCGGGTAGTCGATTAGATCAACTCCAGTACGCAACTGGTACTTAATTTATCGCCCCCGAAAGGATGAATGGTAAAGTCGACTTCGGCGGAATTTGAACTCAGACCGTAAAGACAGACGAAATTCTGCTAAGCATTTCGCCTGGTGTGCTAACGGTTCTGCCAGCTCGCCACCTTGCTGTTATGACAATATCAATGAAGTAAGGACTCCATTATATTTGTCAAATAAGTGGAGAATTTAAAGAGCCAGAGTATACAGCTATGTCTATCCAAGGTAGGGATATATTCCGTATGGAGATTATTTTGTTATATTCATTATTTTTCGCCACCACTTTAGCTACTGCTGTCGAACGCGATGTTGATGTTGTTGGTGCTACAGCTGTTACCATCTCCACAAGTTCTCTTGTGGATGTAGGTGTTGGCGTTGGCGTCGTCGTTGTTGCTATTGTTGTCGTTGGTGGTGGTGGTGGTGGTGGTGGTGGTGTTCCTGATGCTGTTATTTTAGTTCGCTTTATTCCCTGCTGCTTTTATGGCTACTAATTCTCTTGTTGCACTCTCTCGTTGTTGCAGTAATGGCGTCCGCAACAATCGGTCCCGCTTCCCTCTTTCTTGTTTTAGTTGTGCGAATAGAAGCACTGCGATGGCCGACATTTCCCTGAGACATACCCTCTCGGCCATCTGCTTGCCACAATTACTCTTAATTCCACCTCCGAACTTTTTCCCCGGCTTGTTAACGCTTCTCCCAGCACGCCATCTTGATAATGACATTATTGATGATGATAATAATAATAATAATAATAATAATAATAATAATAATAATAATAATAATAATAATAATAATAATAATAATGCTGCTGCTGCTGCTGATGATGATGATAATGATGATGATGATGATGATGATGATGAAGATGATGATGATGATGATGATGATGATGATAATAATAATAATAATAATAATAATAATAATAATAATAATAATAATAATAATAATAAAAATAATAATCCTTTCTACTATACGCACAAGGCCTGATATTTTGGGGGAAGAAACTAGTCGATTACATCGACCCCAGTGCGTCACTGGTATTTAATTTATCGACTCCGGAAGGATGAAAGGTAAATTCGACCTCGGAGGAGTTTGAACGATTCTGCCAGCTCGCCGCCTTAATAATAATAATGATTCGTACTTAAGAAGTGCGGTATAATGTGCCTCAAACGAGGCAAGGTACAATCCCTAGCATGGATAGAATTACCTAATAGAGAACGGATTAAACAAATTGAAAACGCCCGGTGTCTTTGAAACTAGGGACAGAAAAACTTAAAGACGAAAAAAACACAAACATGAAACAGCATGGAAGGAAAAAAATGTACGGTCAGTTTGCAAGAGATAAGAACGCCAAAACAGATACAGAAGACAGGTGGCTGTGGATGAGGAGAAGTGAAGCCCTTATATCGACAAAGCTACTAACAGCGGCAAATGCTGAATGTGCAGTGAGAGGGGTGAAACGGTATGACACATTCTTAACGAATGCCCGATATTGGCACAACGTGATACAAAGAACAGAGACATGGTATGAGCAAACCCCAGGGGTCACAGTGAATGAGGATTGTAAAATCCTGTGGGATGCAATGATTCAGTGCGATCACCTGACCAGACATCGGAAATCGGATGTTGTTATGGTGAATAAAAAAGAAGGAACTTGCATGATAATCGATATAACATGTCCCAGTGACTGCAGGATCAAGGAGAAAGAAGAAAACCTGAACAACTACGATGATTTGAGGTGGGACATACGAAAATTGTGGTCAATGGAGAGAGTAGACATGATACCAATAGTAATTGGCACACTTGGAAGTATCAGCACTCAACTACCAACATGGTTCAAAAACATTGGTACAAGTGAGTAGGTAGAACACGTACAAAAATCAGCATTACCTGGAACTTCAAGAATTTTTCCCAGGGTTCTTGAAGCATGACTAGTAAACAAGTGTTGCCTATGTCTACTGGCTGTGGGCAGCTGACACTTTCTATCATACCAAGCAAAATAAGCTGTGAGTTTTCATTAAATAATAAAAGTAATAATAATCGATACAAATTTTGGTATAAAGCCAGCAGCCTCGGGTGAAGTGATAAGCCTATTACATCGACCCCAGTACTCGACTATTGTCTATTTCATCGACCCAGAAAGAATGAAAGGCAAATCCGACCTTAGCAGAATTTGAACTCAGAACACGAAGACAGATGAGAGACTACTATGTATTTTGTCCGGCGTGCTAACCTATTATAATCGTCGCCAGCATCTTCATCGTTATTCTGTACAAATAAGCAATAATGAGAATAACGTTCCGATAAATTGCTTTACAATTTTCAAATTAGAAATAAAGACCAATTAGAAAAATGCTTATAAAGCAGCAAATGTACCACTCCTATTAATTTACTGTTCAATAGAGAAACCTATTACAACTTCTTATTTATTTATCTTGAAGGGTTTATAGAAATTGTGTGTGTGGTTAGCTGTAGGTGAGGCCGAACGAGATATTAGTTTCGTACTTACAAATGCTTGCTTTCTTTCTTTACTAATTTCATGCTGTGTTGTTTGTAAGTTTAAATATACTTTCGCAAGTAGAAGCAATAATAACAACAACAATAATAATAATAATAATAATAATAATAATAATAATAATAATACTAATAATAATGATGATGATGATGATGATAACGATGCTGCTGCTGCTACTGATCATGATAACAGACGCTTTTAAGAAAAGATACTTTATATGAAAACGTACGTATATATAATTTATAAGATGATAAATATATATATACACGCGCAAACACACACACATAAATAGATAAATAATAATTATATTTATCTATCTACTTCCTACCTACCTACCTACCTACCTACGTACCTTATCTATCTATCTATCTATCTATCTATCTATCTATCTATCTATCTATCTATCTATCTATCTATCTATCTATCTGAACAGACAGTGATATGCTTAATTTCATCATATATATATATATATATA
>NC_068988.1:22881563-22885178 GCF_001194135.2 Octopus bimaculoides | reverse complement strand
ACACACACACACACACATATATACATAGACATGCAGGAAGTAAATGGACACCTTTAATTTTCAAAATTTCTGATCTAAGCGTCTTAATATGTTTTCAGCAGTGTAGAATTTACAATGTAATTATTCGTTTTCATTCCAGGTGCCATTATATTAAACATTTGCGAAGAGTAACCATACCACGCACAAAAACTTCAGCACAGATGTGTTAGATTTTCAAAGAGGTGGTATTGTTGGGCAGTATGAGGCTGGTCTATCAGATTCCGTCTACAAAAACCACTCACAAGGATTTGGTCGGCCCGAGGCTGTAGTAGAAGACATTTGGGCCGAGGTGCCACGCAGTGGGACTGAACTCGGAACGATGTGGGTGGAAAGGAAGGTTTTTTTCACCTCACGGTCACGTCTGCACCTATGCAGCAACAACTATAATAAAACAAGTATATACATATACACACAATCACGAATACGCACACGCACACACTTACACACACAGACACAACACACGCACACACTCTCATATGTGTATGTCTCTATGAAGATAGAACGTCTGAGTCGGTAATGTGTTAAGCCATATCTGTTTTATGCAAATTCTTCCCTTTAAATTCTCATATGAAATTTAACTGGTATAAATATTGTCTTTCATATTTCTGCTGTCAATAATGTAATTAGCGCTATTTTACATACAGTAAGCCGGTGTAATCGTCTATAAACCGTCTATTACTACATTTCATACAAAATATCGGTTTTATTCATTCATGTGTGGAATCAGAATATTGAATATTTATGTATATATACAATTACATATTTTTCTAGGGGTTGGGGCGGGAATGCGGTTTTCAAAAAGAAAAAGAATTTTTCATATATTTTTATGTTGCATTGGTGACTGAAACAAAACTGGAGTTCGTTCAGTTTAGATGTTTGATTTCTTGAGAAATGCCTTCCTAGGGAGTATCAGAAGTTTTCCTTTCGAACTAAAGAAAGAAGAGTGAAAGGGTCAATGTTTCTGAGGGACCATGTCAAATGCTGAATTAGTGTTCACGATGAATAATTACAATCAATGGTTGATAATTTGAGATCAGTCTTCAGACAGATGGTTCCAGCTTTGGTGACTGAAGACACGAAGAAATTTCACAAGAAGCACATCTTCATTGTAGTCAAGTACGAGCAAAAATATATTGAGTTTTGAGCAGTGTTTACTGAGAGAGAACGACAACATTGTGGCTCTATGACACATATGATTGGCTGAGTTGCATTTGCTTTTGAGATCAAGCAATCAACTATCCGTTTAAACTGGAGAATAGCTAAAAGAGTCTTAATTTTAGTTGCAAACATATGATGAATTGTGTTTAGTGTTTTCTCAGTCGGTTCAATGATACTATCGTTCTAGAATTGATATCAAAAATATCAATCATATGTGATTTGTTGTACTTAGCTATCATCTGTTGGCTAAAACTAAAAAAGGAAAAAGAAAAATAATGGAGAGAGAGCAGCGGGGTCATAATATTAGTATTAAACATAAAATTACCGGATCTTGGTTTAGTGTTTTCTAAGTATGATGAACCTATAGCTCTAAGATAACTGTGAGAGTCATTTGTGTATGTCCAGTTTGTTTAACCTAGTTGTCACCTGTCGATTTAAACTGAGGACGTAGGAAAAAGATCTGAATTTTAGTTGCAAACTAAAAATTGCCGATTCTTGTGTAGCGTTTTCTTGAGCAGTATGATAACTGTATGTGGAGGCGCAATTGCCCAGTGGTTAGGGCAGCGGACTCGCAGTTTCGATTCCCAGACCGTACTTTGCGTGTGTTTATTGAGCGAAAACACCTAAAGCTCCACGAGGCTTCGTCAGGGGATGGTGGCGACCCCTGTTGTACTCTTTCACCCCAACTTTCTCTCCCTCTTTCTTCCTGTTTCTTGAATAACGCTGCGATGGACTGGCGTCCTATCCAGCTGGGGGGAAAACATACGCCATAGAAACCGGGAAACCGGGCCCATGAGCCTGGCTAAGCTTTAAAAGGGCGCGAAGAAGTTGATAACTTTAAGACGGATTTACTGAACATTGATGGATGTGCAATTCGTAAAACACTGTTACTGTATTAAGCTGTCATCTGTCAGTTTAAAATGAGGAATAGAAAAACAGGTCTTAATTTTAGTTAAATAAAAATTGCCAATTCTTGTGTAGTGTCTTCTGAGATACTTCGACAAATATGATGGACGTTGATGTATGTGTAATTTGTAATGCACTCTTGTTGCAATAAGTCATCATCTGTCGGTTTGAAATGTTGAACTCTCATATTTCCAGCCGATTCATGCTAAGTAACTGTGATGATTCCGAGAGATTTACTTTATGCTTAAAACAAACCAATTGGATTTTGTTGGATTTTGCTGGTTGTTGTGTTGTGTTGTGTTGTGTTGTGTTGTGTTGTGTTGTGTTCCCTACAATATTTCGAATTCCTATTTTCTATACCGTAGTTTACCTGTTTACATAGGCCATTTCGCTTACGATGTTACTTTTTCAAACGTCTGGGTACCTATCACTGGCATCGTAAGAAAAACAAAATCATGCTCACGCTTGGGTACACATATGCAGATGCGATGGTTAGTACTGAGAGATCGAAAGTTGGAAAACTAGCAGAATTGTTAGCACGCCTGAAAAAAAAATGCTTAGCGGCTTTTCGTTCGTCTTTACGTTCTGTGTTCAAATTCCACCGAAATCGAATTTGTCTTTCATCCTTCCGGGGGTCGATAAAATAAGTACCAGTTGAGTACTTGAGTCAATGTAATCGACTTAACCCTCCCCACAAAATTGTTGCCCTCGTGCCAAAATTTGAAACCAATATTGAGTGTGTGAGTTCGCTTATATATTGCAGCAAATTTCTCTTTCAAAGTCCATTGTGGGGCACCTAAAAGCACGCGCTGTGTGACGCATGTCGTAGTTGCTCCGCCACACCTCTAGGGTATAATCTGCGAAAGAGGTTCACTGTCATATTTTGCTGGTCAAGCTATTGCGAATATATATGCTCTCCCGTATATTCAAAAGCTAATGTCTCTAATAAGGAATGGTAAATACATGAAGAGCCTGGTTTGAACTAGAGACCTACCAAATATAACCAGACAGTCTGTTATAGAAGATAAAAATTCTTTGAGTAATATATTTATCAACACTTCAAAGTAGGAATACAACTAAAGGGCACCGAAAGTTTGTCACGATTTCTCAAGTTGTAAAGGTTTTGGTCGCCAATTGACGTTAGAATTTCTTTTAGTGATTCCCCTTGATTTTGGCAAACTTGTCTGAATATAAACAGATAATGTAGAGACATTCAATGATTCAAAAGCCCCGGCTAGCGGACAAAGACACGATAATTGATTGTTTACAATTGGGTTATCAACCATCATGAACGTACACATACAAAGTTATATAGGCGCATACATATATATATATGTGTATATATCTGTATTCAAGCACGCACATGCGCATGGATAGATGCACACACACACGGGCGTGTGACATTTTGCGTAAATATGAGTCGTCTTTATATCTTAAACGATGCATGTAGAGATGACTTCTATTGAGATGAATGAGTGTTGTTTCTACATTAATATACATGCGTACGTACGC
>NC_068988.1:22875454-22877205 GCF_001194135.2 Octopus bimaculoides | reverse complement strand
TATATATATGTATGTATGTATGTATAGATAGATAGATGGGAGAAGTATGTCACCATTGGTGGTGGCCATGTAGAGAAGAACAAATGATTATGCCAAGCTTAGTTTATCCCAGTCCTGGAGAAGTGGCTCAGAGCAAATTTTTAATGAACACTCCTCGTACATCTGTGTCTGTGTCTTTGTATACACAAACACACGCGCACACGCACACACATACACACACATTCACACACATGTACACGTGTGTGTGTGTGTGTTTATAGGGGCGTCTTTGTATCTGCTTTTGTCATTTCCAAATGATTCACAAATGGTATTGATTTGCTTGACTCTTCGTAAGTTAGCGATTCAACACAATGGACAACTTTGGACGCATATTTCGTGTCTCCTTGTCTCGTCGGTGAAATACACTTTGATACAGCCCTCTACTCAGCCCCAGAGAATTATTGATTTTCTTTATCAGAATAAAGCGATAAATATATTACAATGAAGTCGTACATACGATTGAACATCTCTTAAAGTGATATAGAAAAATCCCAGACAATTAGGGATGTTGAGCTTCAGTAAATGATTAGTACAAAATATTTACTTCGCCTTTTTACTTCTCACTTGTTTCAGTCATTGGACTGCGACCATTGCGTGGAAGGCCTTAAATGGTTTTAGTCGAGAACATCCACGGCAGTTGTTTTAAAGCTTGGTAATTATTTATTGTTTCCGAGCGACTTACTCTTACGAGGGATGTAAACAAACCAAGACCGGTTATTTTATCAAGAGTAAAATATAACACGAACTAGTTGTATGCTGTCAACGTAATGTGACAGTCCCCTGAAGGGAATAATACTATTGTTGGTTAGACCTAGGAAGCTGCACCGCTTCTTGTCGGCCTTGACACATTACCTGTGTCCTTATGCGTCAAGGCCGACAAGAAGCGGTGCAGCTTCCTAGGTCTAACCACCAGTAGTGTTATTCCCTCCAGGGAACTGTCACATTAAGTTGACAGCATACAACTACTTCATCGTATCATAACTGCATACATCTCTCTGAGAGATTTAGAGATGTATTATTTCTAAATAACACGATCTCTTACTCAAGCGCGCACACTAACACGGCTTTTTTCAGTTCCCGCCAACCAAATTCAGTCACAAGGTATTTGTTGAACCGGAACTGTAGTAGAAGATGTCCTAGATGCCGCGCAGTCAAGAAGTGAACTTCTTAACCAATCACCCATGCTTACTGTAATAAATTATTTCTACTGCGAAGTGGAAGAAAAGTCTTAAATCTTAGTGTTTATCCTCTCAACGGAAACCACACTCTGATGAGGGACGCTAGGGTATCATTTACAGTTAGCAGCACTCCCTCACAGGAATACTATAAATTCCATTTGATAACATTTTTGAAATGATCTAAGCTTATTATGTTTAGCTAATTGCATCAACTTTCAGCGAGATAAGAACAAAATTATAAGATTGTTAAATAGACGAGCACGTATAGGGAGCTATGTAATCTCTGCACGTTCATATTCATTTTCCTGCGATACATATACGATTTCATCTTTAATAAATATCTTTCCCCGGAAATATTTGTCAAATTTTGTTCCTTCGTTTCTGTGTGTGTGTGTGTGTGTGTTGTGTACACAAACACATGTATATATATATATATATAACTATATTATATGACATATATATATAATTATACTATATTATACTATGTATATATAAATATATATAATATAGTTATAGATATAGATGGATAGATAG
>NC_068988.1:22867706-22870259 GCF_001194135.2 Octopus bimaculoides | reverse complement strand
TAGTGGTCGTGCTTGTGCTGATAGTAGTAGTAGTAGTAGTAGTAGTAGTAGTAGTAGTAGTAGTAGTAGTAGTAGTAGTAGTAGTAGTAGTATATGCTTTTGTTGTTGCTGTACGGTGAGATAAATCATCTTTAGATGGATGATATAAAGCTTTATGCGAAAAATGAGAAGCAACTTGAAAGTCTTGTAGATACTGTCCGAATTTTCTCAAATGATGTTGGTATGGAATTTGGGATCGAAAAGTGCGCCATATTGAAAATGAAACGAGGAAGATTTGAAGAAAATCAAGGAAATGAAATGCTAAATGACCAAGCAATGAAAGCAGTTGAGAAAGGACAGTGGTTTAAGCATTTGGAGATACTGGAAGCAGATGAAATAAAACATGAAGAGATAAAAGAAGTTACCAGTAGGAGAGAGTGAGATAAGTATTACGGTCAAAGTTGAATTCATAAAAACGTTATTGAAGCAATAAATGCATGTGCGATGCCGGTGATCAGATATGGACTTGGAATTGAAGATTGGACTGAAAACGACTTAAAGAATGAAGTAAGTGAGGACAGAGCACACACGAAAGCGGAAAGATTTACAGAAACTTGACAAAAGACTTGAGTGCTGCGAACAATGAATGGAGCCTTCATCGAAAGTTGATATTAACCAGTTATGCTTGGAGAAAAAACAGGGGTGAAAGAGACTTAATTGCTATGGAAGAGTGTATACATATACAGGGTAGCAAAACTATACAAAATTTTACTACCAGTGGCCTAGCATGTAAAAAAAATCAATAGACAACATATTCAATATAAAATATAAGAGAAATTACTTATAACAGGCAATTTCTACACGCTAGAAGGTAGTCATAAACGACCGATTCTCCCTTTTAAATGTTTTAACTTTGTGGTTTTCGGTCGTTTCTAGCGTGTAGAAATTGCCTGTTATAGGTAATTTTTCTTATATTTTATACTGAAGAGTGTGTACAGATGGAAAGGGAAAAAAGAAAAAAAAACCCTTCTAAAATACTTAGAGAAGAGCTCGGAGAAATTCCTAAAGACAGTGAATATAGAACGGTTGATCAAGTGTGGATTAGGAGAGAAAGACAAGAATGAAATTCAAAGAGAGCAAGTTAGACAGATTGAAGAGGAACTTTTGCACGGTCAGTTTTGGAAAGCCACCGAAGAAGAATGCGGAACAAAATCCTAGGTTTGGTTGACAAAAGGGCATCTAAAAAAAAAAGAAACAGAGAGCCTTATTATAGCAGTTCAAGATGAAGGGATAAAACAAACCACCTGAGATAAAAAGTGTATTGGGGTGTGTCAGTAAAAGGCAGAGTCTGCGGAATTAGCAATGAGACAGTAAAACACTTTGTTGCAGAATGTCCCAAGATGGCCTAGGTAAGAATATCATAAATGGAAGCATGACCAAGTTGTGAAAGTTTTATACTGGAAACTTTGTCAGAAATAGAGTTCTAAAGCTGGAGGTACATGGTATGATCTTCCGGTCAAAAGAGTGCAGGAGTCAGAGAAATGCGAAACTTTGAGGGACTTACCAATTCGAACGGATAAGAAGCTACAAAATAATAAACCGGGCATAACAATATTTGATAAGCAAGATCGAGTTTGCTTAATAATTGAACCTTCATGTCCGTTTGATTACACGACTGCAATGAAAGGCGAAGAAAAATTTCAACAATACAATCCTTTAAAATTTGAAACTGCAAGAATTTGAAGTAAGAAAACTGTCATAATTGCTGCATTGGGAACTATGAGTAAAGACATATACAAATGGTTCACGGAGATTTTGGTAAAGAATTTCTACAGAAATGTTGTCTCTTAAGGACGGGAAAGTTTATCAAGAGGGTTTTAAGGGTTTCAAAGATCATTGAAAGCTTGTGGATACCTAAGGTTACAGGAAGTAACCTACTACCGACATAAATTCTACAAGGAATGGGAACGAACGTCATCAATAATCATAATTATAAACACATCTGGTACTTGTTTTATCAACCTTGAAAAGATAAAAGGCAAAAATCAAACTCGGTAGAATTTGACATCAGAACGTAATGGCGCAGGAAAAGCAGCTAAGCATTTTGACATGATGATGGTGGTGGTGGTGGTGTTGGTGGTGGTGGTGATGATGATGATGATGATGATGATGACGATGATGATGATGATGATAATGATAATGATAATGATGATGGTGGTGGTGGTGGTGATAATGATGATGATATTGACGATATGATGATGAGGAGGAGGAGGGGGATTTTAGAGTGAATAACATATAAAGTTGATCACGATGATGATCGATAACTCATGCAGATGATGACGATAATGACGATATCATATGAGAATAGCAACGACGTAGAAAGAGGAAGACAATGGCGGCGGCGGCGGCAGCGGCGGCGACGACGCGATGATGACGATGATGATGATGATGATGATGATGACGATGATGATGATGATGATGATGATGATGATGATGATGATGATGATGATGATGAGGACGATGTTGATGATGATGATGATGAGGAGGAGGAGGAGGACGATGTTGATGATGATG
>NC_068988.1:22862901-22866946 GCF_001194135.2 Octopus bimaculoides | reverse complement strand
ATATATATATATATATATATATATATATACATATACATACACACACATATATACACACACACACCTATATATATATACACATACAAAAATATATATTTTTATGTGTGTGCATACATGTCTATATATGTATGTGTGTATATATATATAGATAGATAGATAGATAGATAGATAGATACATATTTATACATACTTACATACGTACATACATACATATATATATATATATATAGATAGGTACTTACATACGTACATATATACATATGTGTATATAAGTACATTTAATGCACGAATATCTATACACACATACACAAATATACGCTTTCCCCCCACCCTCACCTTCTCTCCATTACCCCTCCTCTCTTTTCTAACTGTTACCCAGATTCATTAATATCTGACATTCGATAGGGTGTCTGTATGAGAAATATTTTCAGTGTGTTATTTAATTATTTGTACATAAGAAACATCCAAGTATTCTCGCACATTAAAAGGTCGTAAACTTACAGTATAACACGTTTTTGTTTAGTTTTGTTTTTTCTGTCAAGATGTATTATATGATTATTTCCTATGAAACTTCACATTTTCTCGTTTATATCTTCAGAGCTGATCTCGCTTTAAGAAACCAAGCAGTAGAATTTTGAGGAAACAAATTTGTAGTGGTCTGTGTCAGCTATTAGCGAATATAAGTATGTTAGTATGTGGAATACATTGGATTACCTCAGCGCTAGATTAACCATTAAGCAAAATAAAGTACGTGCTTAAAACATCAAGGGAAATTGGGGGGCACCGCAGAAATGGTAAATGGTTTACGGCACAAAAGAAATCATTTAAAATTTGCTAAAGTGATATGTGAAATGGTTTATATGATTGGAAATATAATTTCGATGTGTCATTGCAAGTATCTGATCAAAGACATTGCGATTTTTAAAAAAATGTAGGAGAAAACTGTTCAAGTATAAATAAAGTGGAAATATACAAATTAAACATTATTTTCCATTTTCTTGTTAGTTGTGTTTCATTTTGGAAAACACAAATTTATTTTATGGTTTATGGTGATTTATATTTTGAATTACTTATATAAGAGTCACCAACATCTTACAAGTGCTTAGGGCCTATATCGGTCTTAATCAGGCCCTGGTTTACTTTGAAGACCAAGTGCCTAACTTTCCGGGTATGTCATTTGTTAGACATATCTTATATTGGTATGATACTTGTAGTTTGGGAAGAGGGTGAAGGAAAGAAAACAGAAAGAAAGTGAAGAAAATGGAGGCAGGTAACACCTGCTGTGTGGTATGAAATTTGCTTCCCAATCACACAGACCTAAATTCAGACTGATTATGTGATACTATGGGCAAATCTCTTTTGCTATATCCCCAGACTGACCGAAGTCCTGTTGATGATTTAGTAGACGGAAACTGAAAGATGTTCATTGTATTACTGCCGAGTAAAGAAAATTTGGACCTCAGAACACTGCATTCAATAAAACAGTGGCCAACAATATGTTTGCAGTGCCAGTACACATACCAACATTTGGGCTGCTTGATTGCATGCTTGATGAGATCTGAAACTGCTGGCCTTGTGCCAAAATTTGAAACCAATATTTTAGTATAGTATAAGTCGACGAATTGGCAGAATCGTCAGCGCGCCGGGCAAAATTCTCAGCGGCGTTTCGTCTTTTTTTACGCTCTGAGTTCAAATTCCACCGAGGTCGACTTGGCTTTCCATCCTTTCGTGGTCGATAAGTACCGGCTGAACATTTGGTCATTGTAATCGATTTATCACCTCGAATTGCTGGCCTTGTGCTAAAGTTTGAAACCGATATTTTAGTCCTCCGTAATCTTTACCTCATCGGCACAAATACTTAACGGCATTTCTTCAAACATTTTACGTTTTAATTTCCACCGTGGTCGATTTTGACTTTTTATCCTTTCGGGGTCGAGAAAATAAGTACCATTTAAATACACTGGCCGATGTATCTGATTTGCTCCTCCTCTTAAAATTTCTGGTCTTGAGCCAAATTAACAAAAATCTTTTACTTCACTACACTTCTTGTTGACTAAATCTGAAAGATTGTGGCGTTACTATCGATCTACTGTCGTTTTGAGCCTTATTTAAAAACTTAATAGGTATCTTTGACTCCCTCGTTCTTAGCCTCCCTTTCATTTCTTTCTACTCGTTCTCTTTCAGTCTTTTTCACTCCTTTCTGCCATTTTTGTTCTTTTTACTCTTCCACTTTCACTCTTTTTCATTCTTCCTTTTCGTTGTGTTCCTCACCGTCTCACCGTCTATTTCTCTCCTTCTACCCTATTACTGCAGTGGTAAAAGAGAAATGATGTGTTGCACTGAAGTGTAGGATATATTCTATAGCGTCTTAACAATAAACCGTGATTCCAATGAACCAACGAGTGGGAGGCGGCGGGGGTCGGGAGTTCTAAGTAGCCGCCTGACAGCAACAAAAATCTCTCTACACCCAGAGCCTCTTACAAATGGGAGGAAACACATGATAATATATTCCTAGGTACTTTATGCCTAAAAAAAAAAAAAGGCGCAGGAGCGGCTGAGTGGTAAGTAGCTTGCTTACCAGCCACATGTTTCTGCGTTCAGTCCCACTGCGTGACGCCTTGGGCAAGTGTCTTCTACTATAGCCTCGGGCCGACCAAAGCCTTGTGAGTGAATTTGGTAGACAGAAACTGAAAGAAGCCCGTCGTGTATATATATATATATATATATATGTGTGTGTGTGTGTGTGTGTGTGTGTGTGTGTGTGTGTGTGTGTGTGTATGGTTTTGTGTCTGTGTTTGTCTCCCAACATCGCTTGACAACCGATGCTGGTGTGTTTACGTCCCCGTTACGTAGCGGTTCGGCAAAAGATACCGATAGAATAAGTACTAGGCTTACAAAGAATAAGTCCTGGGGTCGATTTCTTCGACTAAAGGCGGTGCTCCAGCATGGCCAGAAGTCAAATGATTGAAACAAGTAAAAGAGTAAAGAGGGAGAGAGAGAGAGAGTAAATAAAAGGACAAGAAAGTAATGAGCAGGGCGGGATAGTAAATACTAAAATACCTTTGAACAAAGTTCTGTTCTGTCAGGGAGGGGTCTGGAGAGTAACCAATAATAACAAGCATCTTTAGTGTAATAACGGCTTCACTCTGATATTTCCACTATTTTCTACTACAATATTTACATTATTTAGTTCTACTACAATATTTACATTAACTTATATCTCAGCCGATATTTCCACTGTCGCTAGCTGTTCATTATGATGATGGCGGCGGCGGAAGAGGTGGACGTGGTGGTGGTAACGGTGGAGGCAAGACAGGCGAGGCTTTGATTACATTCCTCTGTTTCCCCTCCTCCCCCTCCCGCTTAACTTTATTTATTTTTTTAAAATTGTGTTTGTATTTTACTTCTGGTATTTCTTCTTCAAAGATGAAAGAAGATAATTATCATAAAATACTTACGCATAGCTCAGATTAATGGCGATAATTTTACTCTATTGCTAGTGAAATGAAAATATTTTCAAGTATTCACGAAAGATGCAAATAATAAACTTGGTATTTTCATTATCAAGTACTAGAATCAATGTAATCGACTGCAAAGACTAAGCACCCACCCATACATCACAAAAAAATATGTATGGCTCCGTGCCAAACTGTGAACTCATATTTAAATCTTTTATGCTAAATGGCTTTTAAGAAAGACGCAAGTCTTTGCTCAGGCATTAAAAATTTGCATGTAAAATTGGAGTTTACTAAGTCTTCGGCAAATATTTCCATATCAAGAACTAAAAAATAAATGTAATAACCCTCTATTTATATATTTACTGATTCACAGATTTACCAGTTACCTTATGAACAATTAGAACCTGATACTAGTGAACATAATGGCGGCGAGCTGGCAGAATCGTTAGCACGCCGGGCGAAATGCTTAGCGGTATTTCGTCTGCCGTTATGTTCTGAGTTCAAATTCCGCCGAGGTCGACTTTGCCTTTCATTCTTTCGAGGTCGATAAATTAAGTACCAGTTACGCACTGGGGTCGATGTAATCG
>NC_068988.1:22860732-22862888 GCF_001194135.2 Octopus bimaculoides | reverse complement strand
GAAATAGGTATTTTTGTCTGCCGTTACGTTCTGAGTTCAAATTCCGCCGAAGTCGACTTTGCTTTTCATCCTTTCGAGGTCGATAAATTAAGTACCAGTTACGCACTGGGGTCGATGTAATCGACTTAATCCGTTCGTCTGTTCTTGTTTGTCCCCTCTATGTTTAGCCCCTTGTGGGCAATAACGAAATAGGTATTTTTGTCTGCCGTTACGTTCTGAGTTCAAATTCCGCCGAAGTCGACTTTGCTTTTCATCCTTTCGGGGACGATAAATTAAGTACCAGTTACGCACTGGGGTCGATGTAATCGCCCTAATCCCTTTGTCTGTCCTTGCTTGTCCCCTCTATGTTTAACCCCTTGTGGACAATAAAGAAATAAGAATCTCTAGCACGCCAGACAAAATGCTTAGCGGCATTTCGTCCGTCTTTTCGCTCTGAGTTCAAATTTTCGCTGAGGTCAACTTCGCCTTTCATCATTTAGGGCGTCAATAAAATAAGTAGCAATCAATGTAATCGATTTACCCTCTATAACAACCCCTTATTTAGTTATTAATAGATTTATCAGTTCCCTTATGGACAATCAGCACCTAATATTAGCTCACGTAAAGGCGGTAAGCTGGTGGAATCGTTAGCACGCCCGGAGAAATGCTTAGCAGTATTCTGTTCGTATTTACGCTCCGAGTTCAAATTCCACCAACGATGACTTTGCCTTTCATCTTGTAAGTTCGATAAAATACGTACCAGTTAAGCACTGGGATCGATGTAATCGATTTACCCTATATCCCAAACGTGCTGGCCTTGTGCCGTAATTTGAAATTAATATAAGCTCTCATATATAAAGCGATGAACTATTACGACCAGTGGCTCTCAACAACTATTTTGTTTTACCTAAGGACCCCTTTGATTACTATTTCATTCTGGTGGACCTCCATAGCCATTCGGCGTTTAGAAACTAGTTTTATTGAAACTTCTTTCAAAATTCTTGTTTTGCTTTTCAAACATTAACAGTTGTGTAGGTTGTGCTATGTAGAACATTGGAGAAAAAAACTGAGCTGTTACTTGCAATAAGCACATCTAAAACTAAATCTTTTAATGAACGCTTAAAATACTACTGTTTACTATTTCTCTTGTGTGGACCCCAGAAAATCATATATGGACCATCAGGGGTCACATGGACCCTGGTTGAGAATCACTGATTAAGGCAATATGCATTGCTTATAAATCTTTCATTGCAAACATATTTATGGCTACCAATAATCAGCTGAAGTTAATCCTACTCATTTCGTTTATTGATTAGAATCGGTCGTTTTTCAACATTTAAGCTTCATTCACGCCAACTTGGTCAGGCAAAGCAAATTATCTCCGTTTATCTAGTAACGTTTTAGTGGTGATTATGGTGACAGTGAGATCACGGAATTCTCAACACAGCATGATAATTAAATACTAGTAACATTATTGAGAGCTTTATTAAATTTTGTATTGCTTTTATTAAAAAAAAATTCGATTTTGTTTAACAGTGAAAAATGTTAATCCTCACCATCGTTTTCATCGCAGCCGTTGTTGTTGTTGTTGGTGGTGGTGATAATAATGTAGTTGTCATTGTTGATGTTAGTCCCAGGTCATCCATCATTGACACAACCAAAATTTAGAGACATTTTAAACGAGTCATTCTTCGTCTCTTAATGAGAAATTAGAGGTTTATATTATCAACTGCATTTTCTATTTTAAAATGAAGAGCATAGTTTGAGGCAGATTTTACTGCTATTTGTAGCAGATCAAGCACTGGTAAAGCCGTTCTTTTATTTAATCCTTTGATGTAAATTCTTGTTGTTTCACCACAGTTGTTGTTGGCACTCCGTCGCTTACGGCGTCGAGGGTTCCAGTCGATCCGATCAACGGAACAGCCTGCTCGTGAAATTAACATGCAATGGTACACAGACACGTGTACCATTAACGTAGTTCTCGGGGATATTCAGCGTGACACAGAGTGACAAGGCTGACCCTTTGAATTACAGGCACAACAGAAAAAGGAAGTAAGAGTGAGAGAAAGTTGTGGTGGAAGAGTACAGCAGGGTTCGCCACCATCCTCTGCCGGAGCCTCGTGGGGGTTTAGGTGTTTTCGCTCAATAAACACTGACAACGCCCGGTCTGGGAATCG
>NC_068988.1:22857979-22859296 GCF_001194135.2 Octopus bimaculoides | reverse complement strand
ATATATATATATATAGTTGAAAAACGATTTGTGATCTATACAAATCAGATTTTTATATATAAAAGATGAATGGAGGTGGAAATAGCATACAAGTAAGTCTAAGACATTTCAATTTAATAGGGAATTTAACAAAAGAATTTATAAAGAAAATATGGAGAGTGAGAGAAGGGGTGTCTATTGTCTAAAAGAAATCTTTGTGTTCCTGTCAATGGAGTGGCTAAAACGCATCTATTGAATGGGATTTATGTCTACCTGCGCGCGTGTGTGTGTATGTGTGTGTGTGTGTTTGTGTGTGTGTGTGTGTATGTGTGTGTGTGTGTGTGTGTTTGTGTATTGTGTTGAATGTTCTTTCAATACATTTTAAAAAAGACCAGCTGTGAGTTGATGGGTGTGTGTGTTATAAAGAATGTCTTGAAGAAATAGGATTTTTCTTTGGGTTTTATTATTCTTTTGTATGTGTG
Organism: Octopus bimaculoides; assembly: GCF_001194135.2. Lineage (NCBI taxonomy): Eukaryota > Metazoa > Mollusca > Cephalopoda > Octopoda > Octopodidae > Octopus > Octopus bimaculoides. Next base: position 22,858,835 of record NC_068988.1, on the reverse strand, counting down.
TGGTCACCAGCTGTGTGTGTGAGTGTATGTGCGTGTGTGTGTATATATGTGTGAGTGTATGTGTGGGTATGTTTGTGCGTATGTGTGAGTGTTTTTGCAGTGATTTGTTTTGTGTATATGTGTGCGTATGTGTGTATGTTTGTGTGCGGTTGTGTGTATGTGTGTGCATTTTTGTGATGTTTTTTTTTAATATGCGTGTGTGAGTGTGTGAATGTATGTGTATGTGTGTGTGTTTGTGTGTTTGTGTGTTTGTGTGTTTGTGTGTATGTACTGGCTTATACGAATATTGGAAAAAAAACATTTAGGAAATCATGTAAGCATTTTTCAAAATGATAATAATATGTAAAAAATTGGTTTTTCGTGTCTTTTCTTATTTATTGGTTGTGATTGGGTCTATACACACACATACACACACACATAACGTTCATATATATACATGATATACATGTATGTATATGTATATTCACACAGCCTTGTTACACGAGAAAAGCCATTGCCAAGAAGACTTACTGAAATGATTCATGATTGTTTGTTGCCATGTGATGCCGTTATATGACTTTCAAGCCTGGCCAAGTTTTTACACATTTTATTACATACGAAGACAACTGTGCTGGCTGGCAGGAGAAACACGTGCCACCATATGCACTCTCGTAACATGTCTTTTTAGACCTCCACCTGAGAGACACACCCTTCCACATTTTACACACGTTCTATTCTGAATTTTAATAGCCACATGATTGTTTATCGTGGGTCGAGATCTATGAGAATTTTGATGCTCACCAGGCCTGCACTTTATATATTATTTATATTATTCTATGATCGAATGCCACGCATACTTTTCCAAGTAAGTTTTGTC
>NC_068988.1:22856819-22857489 GCF_001194135.2 Octopus bimaculoides | reverse complement strand
TAATTTGCTTTGCGGGAAGGACTGTTTCAACGAATTCACGTATTGTCCTTACCTTCAAAACGTGGAGTAAATGTAACAGGGACAACTGAAGAAGGGGTATATTCTTTATGTTGCATGTCTCGTTTCTCTCTTTGTATTTTTCCTTGTTCGAAAAAAGTTCGTTTACTATGTTTTCGTTTTTATGGTTTCGTTTCTCATTGTGTTTAACGTTTTTTGTGATGTCCTGTACCCATATATGCATGTATATATACATATATATGTAGGTATGTACATATATGTATGTATATATGCATATATTTATATATTATTTATATTATTATTTGTAAATACATACATACATACATACATACAAACATACGCATGGCGTAGTGGTTAGGGTTTTGGACTCACGATTGCGAGATCGTGGTTTCAATTCCTAGACCGGGTGGTGCGTTGTGTTCTTGAGTAAAACACTTCATCTCTTCAGACAAAGTCGATTTGATGGAGCGAGCGAGCTAATGCGCCGCACGAGCAATTCATTTGAGCAGGTCGTTCGGCAATAGCTGAATCCTCATTCGTTGTTTTCGACGAGCGAGTCCACCATGTATGTATGTCTCTTCTATTTTTTTTAATTATTATAAATCTTCCACTGAGGGGGCGGGGCGGCTTCCAACAAAGATACAAGGTTCCA
>NC_068988.1:22854959-22856287 GCF_001194135.2 Octopus bimaculoides | reverse complement strand
CACACACACACACACACACACACACACACACACACTCGCACACACATACACACACCAATTGTGAATATAGGTACATATCCACCTATTCATTTTGTGTATCAATTTATTATCATCATGCGTTGTGAACCCACGAACATTCACACGAACACTGGGACAAAAGCACTTACGCACTTTTTCCCACACGCACAGAAGTATTCAATTATATATAATATTAGAGCAGAAGCTATTTTTGTAAGACTGACACGTCGACGTGACAAGGTCACGTGAAGTATAATAGCAGTGTAAACATCGGTGTATTTATAAAGGAAATTGGAATCCTGAAGCATACTTGAACACAAGGATGTATTAAATGTAACGCATATGTATGTATTGCGTCGACCGAAACGCAATTACATAATACATGCATATGTGTATGTACGTACAATAAACATGTGTGCATGTGTGTGTGATTGTGTGTGTTTGAATGTACACGTGTTTGTGGTTCTGAGTGTGCGTATGTGTGTGTATAAATCTGAATATGTTTTGCGCTTTTCAGTATGTGTATGTGTTTGTGAGTATCGGTGTGTGCGCGTGTGTGGGTGTGTGTGAGTGTATTAATATATGTTTTCTGTAGGTATAAATTCTCACTTATATAACTATATCTATTTGTTTATCCATATATTTACCTATGTGTGTGTATACATATGTATGTGTGTGTATATAAATACATAATATCTATGCATCAATATACATTTATATAGGTATGCATATAAATATACCTATGTGTGCATGTGTGCATGTGTGCATGTGTGTATGTGTGCGCATCTATACATTGACATGTATATACATATATACATATACGTGTGTGTGTATGCATATGTGTAAGTATATTTATACATATGTATACATGCAAGTGTGAATGCATGTATGTATGTCTGTATGTATGTATATATATATTATGTATGTACGTTTGTATATATGGACGTATGTGTCTTCGTGTGTGAGCTTTTGCCTGATTGACATTAGTGGTTTCATATATCTAACCATCATTTCATGCTTCATCATAAGCATTTATCAATAATGACAATATCATACTTATAGTGTGTGTTCTGTAAACGCATTGCTGCATTTCTTACGTTTTCTCTACTAAAGTTCGACAAAATAAACAAAAGGTGGCATGGTTATAGTTGTACGAATGCAGGCATTCGTGTGCCTCAGTGTTTCTCTCTAACCATCATTCAGTGTCCATCCACTCCCCCCTCTCTCTCTCTCTCTCTCTCTCTCTCTCTCTGTATATATATATATACATACATACATATATATATATATATACATACGTATATATATAT
>NC_068988.1:22848672-22854546 GCF_001194135.2 Octopus bimaculoides | reverse complement strand
TATATATATATATATATATATATATATATATATATATATATATATGCACGCACACAAACATATTTATGTATGTATCTAAACACATAGCACGACCGCCTACACAACTCACAAGCTTGAAGTGGTATCTTTTAACACGATACCATTCGGCAACATACAATGGCTTTTATGAGAATACATTTATAATACCGGAATGTATATGTTGCATGTATATATATATATGTATATATATAAATATAAATATGCATGTATATACATACATGAACGTCATTTCGTAGTACGTAACACTTCTTAGGTTCTCAGCTATAGATGAACTAGCATATGAGGCCCAGGACTTAGAAATATTCATGCTGGTGTCCGAGGATACAATAGGCCCAGTGTTAGTGAGGGACTCTACACCCATGTAATGAAATGAAAATGAAACGAGCCTAACATACTAAAATTATTTCCGTGTATGCATATATATATTCTAATTCGGGTCATCATTAGGTTTCTAGGAGATAGATCTATTTCGGTATGTAGTTACACATGTTTTTTTCAATTGCAAGTTCTTGAAATGACAGGCTGTTATTGAAAGTAGTGACATATGTAAAGTAAAACGTTAAATCGTTAAGAAAGTAGGCCACGGCAGTGAACGGCAAAAAGGAATATAAAAAATACCTTCTTACGGGATAATACACAAGAGGGCAAAACAATGATTTCAGTCAGTTACTTTTACAGAAATGTCCCGATTGATCATATTTCGGAATAATCTATGCCCGTATATATCGGCACATCCAAGCATAATTATGTATGCTCATACATACACACACACACGTGTGTACATCTATACAATAATCCCTCGACTATCGCGAGTGTTACGTTTCAAACCCCCCGCGCGATAGGTGAAAATCCGCGAAGTAGAAACAGTACTATGCTGTATATATTCTTTAAAATTATTTTTACAATTTGTATATATTTATTTTATTATAAAGGCAAAACAACACCACGGAGGAATCGACGTAAGCTTAAATAATAAACCGCGATAGGTGAACCGCGATATGGCGAGAGATTACTGTATGTGTTTATATCATATATAAAATTATTTAAATACACAGTAACGTCTGTGTGTGTGTGTGTGTGTGTGTGTGTGTGTGTGTGTGTGTGTGTGTGTGTGTGTGTGTGTGTGTGTGTGTGTGTGTGTGTGTGTGTGTGTGTGTGTGTGTGTGTGTGCGTGTGTGTGTGTGTGTTTGTGTGTGTGTGCGTGTGAAGCTAAACTTAATGGGTTGGTAGGAACCGATTCAAAGAAAAAAAACATGTACACCTGTAACCTTGAAATATTTTTTTTATTTACATATTTTTGATTATCCTTCTCTGCAGAAACTCTAATACATGTATCACACGGCGGCAAAAGACTATCATATTATAACACAGAGGCATATGCCATATAATTATAGAGAAGCAGGAACTTTTTTTTAATAAGCCTGAATATTCGACAGGCCAAGGTCATACGATGTATAATAACAATGTAAACATCTCTCGATTTATAACAGAAATTAGAGCCTGCGAGCAAATATTTTGTCACAAGGATGTTTTAAACGTAACACTTACGTAAGCACACAACAATACATCGAAACGCAATTATATAATATACAAACACACACGCACACAATATGTATATATAATATATGTACACAGTATCCATGCATATATGATATATACACAGAGCATTCATGCATGTATTCACATATTTATGTATATAGAAATGAATAAGGACATGTATGCACATATATTGTTATATAAATTCAAGTAAAGGCGTATATAATAAAACGCATATATAATAAAAACATCCGTTCAGGTTTATGATAACATTTTGCAGCCTCGGGTTTTATGCGTAATTGAGCCAAGAAGCGTGAGACAACAAAATCCAAATAGTTTACTAAAGTATACACGTTATATAAATTGTTTGTGCAGAAGTTCCGGTAGAAAAACATATACAAAATATAAAATAAAATAAGAATCAAGATGGCTAACTCTGTCATTAATGTTCTTAAGAATGAGTATTTATCGTTTTTTTTTTCTTTGTATCACAACTTTTTCCTTAAAGTATTATTCAAATATTGTTAAAATGTCACTAAAATTAGCAGATAAACATTTTCTAATATGCCATTGATACAAATAAGACTGTTTATTATTTAACATTCATCTGACTTACAGCTTTCATTTCAAAACGATACTCTTATAACACAATCAACCATATTTTAAATGAGGTTAAGACATCCTTGGAAAAATCCCTGTTAATCCATCCCATTACACCATATTCTCCCATTCTTCATACAAACGTCAAATGCGGACATACCTCCCGGCGTTTGAAATGCCCAAGGCCAACAGAAAGAACTCCATCAACATGGATCATTCAAATGTCAGCTTTCAGAATTAGTAATAATTTTTCCTCTCGAAAGTACATCCTCTGCATAGCTAAGACCGCATCAGCAAAACAGGCCCTACTCTTCAGGGTAGGAATTATTTCAGCTCCAACAGTTACTGACGCTTTACAAGGCTCAACAACGGAGTATTGTACCCTCCTCTGTTATAATCATACTGCTACGCACACAGACATTCTGGACCCATCCACCGAAATATCACTCAGTGAATTAGTATTCAATCACTAGTGGACACACTGCAATTCCTGGCTCCAGGCTTGCTATCTCTTCTCTCGCTACGTGTTTCTATCTTTACTATAAAGGCGTCAGTTAATCGAAGCTTTCTAGACACTTATCTATACTAATCAAGCTCCCCGACCCGTTCATCGTTTATTTCACATCGCTATCAGTGACTCTAACTCCCTTGCTCATGTCTTTCTTGCTCGTTCTCAAATAGAACATTAACGGTATCAAAGTCGTCAGTTTCGGAGGCATTACAGTAGCCATAAGCAATGTCCCTTCTTTCATACTGAAAAATATAAATACAAATATTGCCAAATCCAATCCTGAAACAAAATTATTTGAAACAGATGTTTCTTTCATCAGAGGAAGCTTTATTACAATGAATACAATGTAGATGTGACTGAAGGTAATTCTTTTAAAAAAGGTATAAGCCGCGCCAACACACAGAAAAGGGAACACAGAAAACATAACTAATATTATATATTTTATATAGCATACATATGTTTTAGTAAACCGATGCGGGTGGGCTGTTAGGCAACATAATCCAGTCGACCAATTCGCCAGCATTTTTAGCTAAAGTTCAACAAAGTACAGGCTCCTATATAGTCCTGTATGCAAATAAGTACAATTAAATTATTATAGTAGAACAAAAGAGAGGCGTGATGGGGTGGAGGGGGAATACGATTAAGGCCATACCTCCCCATACAGACTTCAGTGGACCTAAGCACAACCACAAATGTTCACATAAGTACACACACACGAATACAGTCAGAATGAAAGAGGAGGGTGGAAGAATAGGATTCCAGTCAATGAACTATTATTAAGAAGAACAATGGTAACGAATAACAATAATGTTAATTAAATAATAAATGTAGAAGTAGCATATATACACTATGTAGATATTATCTTCTAGTGTTTTTCTACCTATGTTTCGTTGTTTTTGGTATAGTATTTTTTACTGTTCCTTTTTGTAAAAGCATGGTGAACTAACGTGAGTGGATTGTACAAGTAAGACCAATGTAAGCTCTAGAGTCATGATGTTTACAACTTACAGTTTTACTATCGAATCTGTAAGTGACATTGGTACCAGTTACTTTTTGTCGGGTTTACATACCTGTAGTGTGTTATTGATTAGAAGAATTTTGGTTTTTGTACAATATAATTATGGTCAGGTGTAATGTATTTTGTGTTCCACTTTATGAGAATTTTGATTATATATTCGTCTGTTCGTTGTTTTATAAGTATTTGATTCATATACTAAATTTCATGTGTGATTTGTGTACTTTTATTAAGTGTAGTCTTTGATGTATTTGCTGCGTTACATTGTATTCTTATATAGCTCCGTCTACAAGTCTGTTGAAATAGCCATTATTACTTTTTGTTGCTTAATATGTTTTTTTGTCTCGAAACTTTTGACTGGTACATTCTTTGTGGACAGCGATACAAATGTGCTTCTGAACAGAGATTTTACAACGTACATCTTGTACAGAGTAAGCGAAAAGAAAGAAGGCTTTAAAGATTGGTAATAAAATCCATATTCTTTTTACAAATTCATTGATACGAATGATACATTTTTCTTTTTTACATGGGAAAATGAAAGTAAATCTTCATATTTCATCGTAAGATCCAGTGGCGTCAAACAGTTTCCTCAAACGACCAGGGATGGAATGAACAACCTTCTGAAGGACGTCATTTGGTATATCATTGAAAACCTCCTGAATCTGTGTCTCCAAAACCTCCAGTCTGCGAGATTTTGTCTTGTACACTTCCTCTTTTGTGTAACCCCAGAAGTAAATGTCACATGGCGTGAGATCTGGTCTTCTTGGTGTTCTGGACTTCTGGACTTCTGCGGTCTTAGTCTTCAGGTTCTAGCTCCTGCACGTAATGGGGTTTCCACGGACGAAAATTCAATTCTTTATGCAACACAGTACGTATTGTGTGTCTTGTTAGTCTACTTTCACGAGTTACTTGACGTGTTGATCTTTGCGGGCTGCGATTGAATATTTCTTGCACTGTTGCCACGATCTCCGCTGATCGGGATGTGGTTGGACGGTCATTTCTTTCTTGCATCGTTCACAGAGCCCGTGGTCATCAGCGTTGCATGAGAACTTTTTATTGTCTCCGGACGTAGTGTTGCATGCGTACCTTTCCATGCATGCCACAATCTCTGAACCAATTCAATAGAATTCCACACTTCTTAGCGTACTGCTATCTCAGCTCGTTCCTGAACAATCAAGCGACCGGCCATCGGGAAAATAAGAAATAAGACAATAAGAAAATAAGAAATCGCCATTAGTGTTGTCTATTTAAAAAATGTTTTCGTCATGACGTCAGTGATACTAAAAAATTTATAAGCAATTTCTAATGCCCAGTTACTTTCCACCCACCTTGTAGATGTGTGAGCATTCACTCCTTTCTTGCAGGTATATGTTTTGGTTTGATTCGTTGTTGAATACCGACCTAATGCATCTGATCGTTTTTCTTTAATCTCTGTATATGTCTAGAAATGAAGCCTCACAGATATATAATCCTGCACGTTAAATTTTAGGATGAAGTTCTTTTATAAGTATTCTTTTGGTTTCTCAACATCCTTTAACACATTGAGTGCCCTCTATACAATATATGTATACATGTTTTCTCATCGAGCAATGAATTGTATATAGATATTGTATACAACTGAAATGCTATACGAATTTGAAAAGACCACGATTTACACATTTCCCCTTGGCACTCAATGTATTAATATATCCACTATCATTAATATTTCTTCGACATATGTAGTCTTTATGTTTTGGTTTGATTCTCTTCTCTGTCGTGCATATGTCGAATGCTGCACAAGTAGTTCCAGAAGTGGAACCATTGGCTTCACTGTATACTTGTTTGTCAAAATTATTTCGTGGGCACAAAATTTGCTTGAGCTTTAGACGCTATGTGTATTTTTTTTTAAATATGATTTCTATCGATTCTACCTCGGAGACGGTGAATGAACTTTCTACCTATATGATAAGCATGGTACCCATAGAACTGAATTCTCCTAAAAAACCTGTAAGAATTCATCAGATGATCTTATACCCTAATTTTTCTGTTATGTAGTTTTAGATAAAGCTGCCTAATTCGCATTATTAATTTCGGATATTACACGATGCAAAATTATAAAATTACACGGTAAACACCTTTATACACACACACACACACACACACACACACACACACACACACACACACACACACA
>NC_068988.1:22846521-22847851 GCF_001194135.2 Octopus bimaculoides | reverse complement strand
TATATATATATATATATATATATATATATATTTACACACACACGCACGCACGCACGCACACACGCAAAGAGATACATATATATATGATGTGTATGTATGTATATGTGTGTGCCTATAGAGATAAAACACTCTCTGCCCCCCGCTTATAACGAAATGCTTCAGATGTTTAAATGAGAATGTAGGAATTATTTTTGGCAAAGTATAGATAGATAAAGATTGATATATGTGACTAGCCACACCTAACAATTAATATCTACTGTACATCACCTCTATAATAGTTTGTATATAACTGGCTGTGTGGTTAAGGCGTTTAATTCACATGCATGCAGTGACATGTCTCATCTCACAGTGCGGTACTTTTGTTAATAGTTCCTATACTTTCGTATCCTGAATGGAAGCAGTTAAACTGAAAGTCTACAGTATTCTGCTGTATCCGACGAAGATTAACAAGGCGAAACGTTGAAGTTGCCATCACCCTTCTTGTAAATGTATGATAAATAGAAGTTCTGCAAAACTTACTGAGTAATATTTCAGTTTATCCCATGAAAACTGCCTAATTTTCTTATTTATATATTTTTGGCTTTGTCAGATGTTTTAGGAATTAAAATTATATATAGTATTTAAATTTTCTTCTTATGTAAATTATTTGGAAATTATGATATTTTTTTCGAAAAGTCCCAAATGGAGATCGCTGAAAAAATAAAATATCCTTTTCTATTCAATTGCAATAATAAACATTTTTTTTAAACTATAGTATCAAATGCGAATATGTATGAAATTATCAATGAGTGATATAGATAGGAAATGCCAAAAAAAACAAAAAAAAAACAAACAAACAAACAAAAATATTTTCAATGCAGCCGATATTTTGTAGTTCAAAAATTGCGATTAATGACATAAAATGTCTTCTAGAATTAACCAGAGCAAATAATGAGAATACTTTAATTAAAAAGTATTGTTAAATACACCTCTGCAAATGCAATGTCCTTAAGCAATTCACTTTAAATAGAAAGAACAACCGGCAGTGCGACTGTTTTGAGCAGATCCCCAAATGGAGTTAATTGCAAGCAATGGATAAATGATAAATTGGTGCAAGAGAAACAGGAAGAAACAGAGAAATATGTAGTGAAAGAGTACAGAAGTGTTCGCCACTAGCCTCTGCCGGAACCTCATGTGTTTTCGCTCAACAAACACTCGAAACACCCAGTCTGGGAATCGGAACCGCGATCCTACGACCGTGAGACCGTTGCCCCAACCACTGAACCATTGCGACCCGCATATATATATATATATAAGGAAATCAGTGACTTAGTCACTCCTCCTCATATAT
>NC_068988.1:22845290-22846326 GCF_001194135.2 Octopus bimaculoides | reverse complement strand
TATATATATATATATATATTTGAATGAGGAGGAGTGACTAAGTCACTGCTTTCCTTTTTTATTTTTACTTGTTTTAGTCATTTGACTGCGGCCATACTGGAGCTCCGTCTTTAGTCGACCAAATCAACCCCAGGACTTATTCTTTGTAAGCCTAGTACTTATACTATCCGTCACTTTTGCTGAACCGCTAGGTTACGGGCAGGTAAACACACCAGCATCGATTGTCAAGCGATGATGGGGGACAAACACTCGCACACAAACATACACAAACATCCACACACATGCACACACACACATATATACGATGGGCTTCTTTCAGATTTCGTCTATCAAATCCACTCACAAGCCTTTGGTCGGCTCGAGGCTATAGTAGAAGACACTTACCCAAGGTGCCACGTAGTGGGACTGAACCCGGGACCATGTGGGACAGAACCCGGAACTACTTACCACACAGCCATTCCTGGCGTTAATTTGGTTGACGAAAGCATTGCAAGGCAGCGCTTCAGCATGGTCGCAGTCCAATGATTGAAACATGTAATAATATCGTAAAGAAAGAAAAAGGGAAGGAAGAGAGGTAGACTGATAGAGACTTACATTTCGAGAAACACAGACAAACTTAAAGAGGTGGTGCATGGCATTTTAATTATTCCTAACATGCCTATATTCGTATATTCTATAATTAATGAGAACACGTTCTGATTTTACGAGAGTATTATATGTCTAACGCAGAACGTATAATTAATATTTTTGATGTGAAATGTGCTCATTAGAATTAATACTAATTACTAAATTGTTCTGCTATTGCATTGATTTTGTTGTTGCTCTTCGTGTGGTTGTGTGTATGTATGAGGGTGTACACAGTCGTTTGCGTAAGCTAATAACCACATCTTTTCCACCAGTATATCTCTGCATAGCCGATGTTTCATAAATATATATATAAGCACATTCACACACACACACACACACACTGATATATATGTGTATATATATATGCATGTGTATATATATATGTGTATATATATATATATATATATAT
>NC_068988.1:22841438-22845280 GCF_001194135.2 Octopus bimaculoides | reverse complement strand
AAAAATAGGTGACACTTATTCAGTAGCCATGATAAAACTCCGAGTTTCCGATGACCGGGCGGTGTTCCGTTCCGGTCATCTCTTAAGTTATCCAACTACCGGCACATTCTATTTAAAAAACCGTTATTCCTCTATCTGCATAATATCGAGGTCTCTTTCTTTCTTTTGTTGCCACTCCTGCCAAATATATATATATGTATATATATACATATATATATATATATAAACAGGGTAAGCCAGAAGTCTTGGGCACATTTCAAGTCCTCATATCTTCTGGACTATGAATGGTGGTAAGATTAAACTGGTACCATTTTTTCAGATCCAGTAATGGCGTTCACTCAACCAGAAAAGGCGTTTTGCATCCTTGAATTTGCAAAAAACTGAATCATGGACATTTGTTCAACGTGCATTTCACACAAAATTCCGAAAAGAGGCACCAGAAAGGAAGTCCATACTGAGATGGCATGGTAAATTCATGAAGGATGGGTGCTTGTACCCAGCTAAGAGAATGGGACACCCCTTCAACTTCAGATGATACGGTTGAGCGAGTTCTAACTGCCTTCGAGCGGAGCCCCCATAAATCGATCAGAAGAGCCAGTAGGGAACTTCAGCTTCCTACAACAAATGTTTCGCGTATCTTAAAAAGACGACTGTAGATGACACCTTACAAACTACAGTTAGTACAACAGTTGCAGGACACTGATAAACCAGCTTGTCGTGACTTTTGCATTGCAATGCAAGATAAGTTGGAAGATGACGGATTTGATGAGCAGCTTGTTTTTAGCGATGAGGCGACCTTCCACGTAAATGGCAAAGTTAACAAGCATAACACTCGCATATGGGGTCCTGAAAACCCCGAATAACGAAAGCTGTTGCAACCACCGACAACGCAAAGTTGGAACGCGTTTGGCAAGAATTGGACTATCGGCTTGATGTGTGCTGTGTGACCAACAGTGCTCACATTGAACATTTTCGAACATACCATAAAAAAAACTTGAAATTGCAGGCTTTCAGAATATATCAGATGCGTTTTAATGTTTTTAATTGTTTTTGAGATAACCAATGTCAAAATGTGCCCAAGACTTCTAGAACACCCTGTGTGTATATATATATATATATATAGAGAGAGAGAGAGAGAGAGAGAGAGATACATATCAGGTTGAGTAAAAAGTAGGGAACATTTTGAATCATGAATTATTTGTGCAGAACTTTTGCAGAGTTTGAATTTTTGGGGGGAACATTTTTTTCTCCAATTGGCTGATAATACAGACAGATTTGCCTAAATGCGTCAATAAATTAACATAGATATTTTTTCACCGTTGTTACAATCATCTGAAACGGAACTGTCAAAGTGTGTTATTCGAGCAATTTTGCTATTCAACTTCAAAAAAGAACGTAAATCATTCCAGATTTTTAAGTTACCAGAAGAAACAAACTTGTAACTCGTTGGCAAAAATGTGTTGATTGTAATGGTACTTACTTTGGTGAATAAAATTTCCGCGTTATTGAAATACATTGGGGATGAATTTCATATTTCAAAACGTTGCTTACTTTTTAATCAGCCTGATATATATCTTTAACCCTTTCAACCTGGAATTTTTTCTCAAGCATTTTTCTGAAGTCGGTAATGGCGTGGGGCTTGTACTCCTGCAAGCCCTGTTGAGCTGTCATTATAGCGCCATACATTTTGATCATACGTCTGATGCTACATATTTACCACAAAAAGCGGTGCGGTACTATACTGCATCACATAGATTGTAAAATCTTTGACTGGTACAGATATGTACCAGCCCGGCTGAAAGGGTTAAGACAAGTTGGCTGAATCGTTAGCGCGCCGGGTAAAATGCTGAGTGGCATTTCGTCTACCTTTACGTTCTGAGTTCAAATTCAATTTTGGCTTTCATCCTTTCAGAGTCGATAAATCAAGTGCCAGTCCAGCATCGGAGCTGATGTCATTGACTTAAGCCCTCCTTCTCTATATCTGCTGGTATTGTGCCGAAATTTAAACATATTCTTTTTACTTGTTTCAGTCATATGACTGCGCCCATACTGCAGCACCGCTTTGAAGGGTTTTAGTCAAACAAATCGACTCCAGGACTTATTTCTGAAGCCTAAAACGTATTCTATCTTTCCTGTTTGCCGAACTGATAAGTTACTAGGCCGTAAACACATCAACATCAATTGTTAAGCGGTGATGGGGAGACAAACACAGACATAGACAAAGACACACATAGACATAAACATATATATGTGTGTGTGTGTGTGTGTGTGTGTGTGTGTATTTGAATGTATGTATATGTATACGACGATGCTTTAGTCTCCGTCTACTAAATCCACTCACAAGGCATTGGCCGGCTGAAGGCTATACTGGAAGACACTTTCCCAAGGTGCCACGCAGTGGAACTGAACCCGAAACCATGTGGGTGGGAATTCCTGCTTTGGTTTACTTTTTAAGGGCCGTTTCCACGCTGTCGAACGAGCAATTATTTAATGCTTCACGTTCGGTTGCGTTCGTTACATTTATTGGGATACCTTTATCTTCCAAACCTCGATCTCCAAAGAGATGTTTCAACAGACAAGATTAGGATCAGGTTACGTTTCAGCGATAATATTTCCACGTCTGTCACTCTTTGCAGGGTATATCAAAGGAGATATTTGGTCTTTTAGACACGTGTTAGCCCTTTAGTATTCACAGTTCTCTATCGAATGTAATGCTTGTTTATTTATACTGTTTTGAATTTATAAATTATTTTGAAACTTTAGGATTTCAATGATGTGATTGTTTATCTGTTGAATTACATGGTGTGGTAGTGCTACAGACATGGTCTGGTCAATTTGGACATAAGGCGGTTTTAATACTATAGAGTTAAACTCGAAGCTTTGTCCATAGTTGTAGCACCATCGTTTTCTGAAAAAAGAAAGCAAAACAAACAAAAAACTATTATATATGTCATAAAAAATTATATTTAAGTATTGCCTGAAGTTGTGTTACTCAAATGTGCTCAAGCAATATTGTAATATTGTTAGATAAACAGAAACCATATATTTGTATGTACTTTTAGATTGGAAGTGTAAAGTAAAAGTTCTAAAATAAATAAAATGATACTTTTCACAAACTGAAATGAAGCACTTCTTTAACTTTTATTATGTATAAGAATAACTTCTTTGAATATTTGTTTTTCCTTAAAATTGTCATTTTCTGAAACCTACGCGCGCACTTCTTTTCACGTTGCTCAAGCGGGTGCCAAAGTGACAGAGACGTCAGGAGAAATGGCTTACGATACATATTCGGGATTTCTACATTCCGAGTTCAAATCCTACCTGCCTGGGAAAGGCAACGGGAAACCGCACCAGTATTCATTCTAAGTCTAGTTATGGTAGCCCAAGTTCCAGTCATTTTCTAGGATGTATAGGGAGTGCTGGAGAAGGTTCACATGCACATGACCTGCCTTAGGGCAGCCAGTTAATGGCCGCAGTCCAATGAGTGAGATAAGTAAAGCAATAAATAAATATATAGTTACTTGTTTCAGCCATTTCACTGCAGCCATGCTAGAGCACCACTTATAGTCGAACAAATCTACCCCATGACTCATTCTTTTGTAAGCCAAACACTTATTCCAAGTTATGGGGCCATAAAACCATCAACGTCGGTTGTCTAGCGATGGCGGCGGGGGGACAAAAACATACACAAATATCTATATCTATATCTATCTATCTATCTATCTATCTATCTATCTATCTATCTATCCATGTATCTATCTATCCATCTATCTATCTATTATCTATCTATCTATCTATCTATCTATCTATCTATCTATCTATCTATCTATCTATCTATCTAT
>NC_068988.1:22840792-22841252 GCF_001194135.2 Octopus bimaculoides | reverse complement strand
ATATATATATATATATATATATATATATATATACAAAATGTGCATAGCTATTTATACGAACATATGTAAATACATGCATTCCCACATACATACAGTTTTATAATTGGCTGTTGTTGAGAACATACCAAAACATTAACGGAGATTATAAAGGAATTATATGCGATTAAGTCAGCTTTACTATTTTGTCAGGTTCCATACATTTTGTATTAATACTCTGATATGCCTGACTTTGTTTAGCATTGCCCCACGATCTACGTGATAGTTAGCAGCGATGTAATGAGAGACATTTCATTGAATCTATCTCCTTTTAGAAATTTGTTGTCAAGTATTAGAAATCAATTATTTATAAAGAATTTATGCCTCCACTTGTGAATGTTTTTTGTCCCCCTTATCTGTGTAAATTTGCACAACTTACATTGGTTTTCGCATATATATATATATATATATATATATATATATA
>NC_068988.1:22838529-22839728 GCF_001194135.2 Octopus bimaculoides | reverse complement strand
ACACACACACACATATATATATATATATATATATATATATATATGCATACACACACATGTATATAAATATACACACACACACACACATATATATATACATACATATATACTTGTATATATACATATACATATTTACATACATATGAGTATATATATGTGTATATATATGTAAAATACCCGATTGATCTTTTAATAAATAACGTTTATTTCTATTTCATTTTATCGTGATTTTCTTACGAAATTTTGGTATCAAGTAAGATGATACATCAAAAGGAGATAAATTTCGTGTTCATAAGAATGCTAGCACAGATAAATAGACATTCGTTTAACAATAACGCTATCAAATTTATACAGAACACAGAAAAACTTATGTAATATATACGAAAGGTTATAATAAAAACCACTGTGTATCTTTATAATCTGAAACGATCCGGATATTGAAATCTGAAAAAGGCAAAATCGAAATCTGTTATTTTTGGAAATTGCTAGAACCTTTGTAACAAATAGAAAGTCAAAGATCGAAGCAAAAAGTGAACGTATATGGACAGTTAAGGCGGAAATTGCATCTTTTGCTTCGTGCCTGCCATATTAGATATACTTAGATGTTTGGAGATACGAGCTGCTCAAATCCTTATTCGTGTTGAAGTGTATTACGAAATATCACAAAGCAATTGGCTAATAAAATTTTTATCAATGTGTTCAATGAGTGAAATCGTAAACGTATCGCGTTCGTAAATGCAGTAACGTGATAGAAGTGTATCATTAGTGAAAGAAATTATGCAATAAAGTTTAAATACAAAAGAAAATGTGATCTGATTTTAAAGAAAATCTTCCCCAAATCGAAAATTACTCGCCCGAAAGAAATGGAAAGCAAGAAAGAATACGAGTGTTTTTCTGTGATCCCATTGATGACAGCTCGTAACTTGAACCTTCGAAATCACTTTTAAAACTGTTTCGTTAAAAGATTAACAGATTTGTATATACACACACAATTATATAAGTTCAAAAAAACAATAACAAAAAAGACAACAAAGTGAGGACGTGATACGGATAGTGTTATTGGACGCTCCGGGAAAGGAAAGAAAGAGTGTATGACGTTTCGGGCGTAGCCCTTCGTCGGAAAGATGGAAAGTTCGGAGAATGGGAAAACGGAGAAAGAGCAAAATGGTACCAATGCCCACGAGGTTACATATATATAT
>NC_068988.1:22837565-22838029 GCF_001194135.2 Octopus bimaculoides | reverse complement strand
ATATATATATATATACCATCATCATGTTAAACCGTTATGCCCAACAAATTTTTCTCTTTCCGTTTTTCATTTTCTTCTCCATTTTTCACATCTCATCCCTTTCAGTCGAAGAGCGTAGGCTCGAAACATCGAGAACTGTTCCATTCTACCTGAGTGTCAAACTGATATGCCTGCTTCTTGTTCTCTCACCTGTCTTTGTCTTTTGGTATCAGTAAATTTGAACTATACATACATACATACACACACACACATACACACACATATAAACATACATATATATATGTATATGTATGTATGCTTGTATGTATGTATTTAGCTATCTATCTATATAAATATATATATATACATACACTATATATATATATATGCACATACATACATATATATATATTATATATATACGCACATACATACACGCAAACATACATATGTACATATATATGTATATATATATATATATATAT
>NC_068988.1:22832970-22836716 GCF_001194135.2 Octopus bimaculoides | reverse complement strand
ATATATATCTTCATGTATTAGTAGGATGCAGTGTGATCAGGTGTCATATTTCGCAGATGCTGGCTAGAGGTTGGTGTACTGAATAATGCGTTATTGTAAAGTATTTGGTTACAGAAATCGTTGTGAACTTATGTTGAGTAGAGGTAGATTGATGCGGTATGTTCAACAGGAGCTGTTGTGTAGTCCGTTATTTCTGCTACCTCGCTCCTCGCTCTACTATGAAGTAAAACATATCCAGAACAACATTAGTGTCACCTTTTAAGATGAGATGGTATCAACAAAGTGGGGCATAATCTTTTATTTCAGCCATGTTCTGAGACCACGTAATTTATTCTTATTGGATTCTGTATCTATTATACGTGTTAGCCGAAAGCAATGTTTAGGATCTACACATTTCTACAAATATCCACGGATATGCTTGTGTCAAACGGTCAAGTGGTCAAACGGAATAAGTTGCGTTGTTATTGTCATTTACTTGTTTCAGTCGTATGACTGTGGCCATGCTGGAGCACCGCCTTTAGTCGAGCACATCGACCCCCAGGACTTATTCTTTGTAAGCTTAGTACTTATTCTATCGGTCTCTTTTGCCGAACCACTTTAGTTACAAGCACGTAAACACACCAGCATCGGTTTTAAAGCGATGTAGGAGGGACAAACACAGACACGCAAACATTCACACACACACACACACACACACACACACACACACACACACATATATATATATATATATATACATACATATATACGACGGGCTTCTTTCAGTTTCCGTCTACTAAATCCACTCACAAGGCTTTGGTCGGCCTGAGGCTATAGTAGAAGACACTTGCCCAAAGTACCACGCAGTGGTACTGAACCCGGAACTATGTAGTTCGTAAGCAAGATACTTACCACACAGCCACTCCTAAGCCTGTAAGAATTCATCATAGATTTAATGGTAAGCGAGGAAGCTAAAGAGGAAATAGCAACTCATGAGTTACAACTATGTATCTTTGTATGTTAATAACATGGAAATTAGGAAACTTAAGTGGGTTTCTTGAAACAACATTCTCGATATTATGGGTTGGGGTATGTGTCACTAAATGACTGTAATAACTGGCGGTAAGTTTTCACTGGGAAATATATTCATTTGGAAATTTGTGATTCTCTGTGGCACTAGAAAACGAAAAACTTGTCATTAGTTACCCTAAAACTTGTGGGGTTGGTTTAGATCATTTGACCAAAGGAAACCCCTCCAAAGGCGCCCGATATTCGAATACGTCAGTTCAGTTGGTTTACCCACCCCGTAAAAGGGTTTTGTTTGTTTTATAGCATCACTAGCGCTTTAGGGTTTGTTATCTTATAAGACTCTGATTTACGTCATGGATGCCTTTTCTGCAGACGATGGAACCATGTCTCCCTTAAGATGGTTCTTTGTGTAAGACGAGACGACATTTAGAGATTTCAACGCTACCATGAAAACAAAATATTTATACACAAATGTGCGGCAGCGTATTTCAAATGAGATTGCGAGACTTTGTTTTATACAATAGGAAGTTTCGGGTTCTGTAAGAATAACATAAAGGGGACATTCGCATTCATATACTAATATACACACATACAATCATGCACGCAAACACACATGCAAACGAATACATACTTATAAATATATGTTTGTGTTTACATGCTTAAGTGTGCATGAATGCGTATAATGCATGTATACAAATATGTGGGTGTTCGAGTGTGTTACGTTATATTTATGTAACAATATACATAGTCTTGTCTACTCTAGGCATAAGGCCCGAAATTTTGGGGGAGGGGGACAGTCGATTAGATAGACCCCAGTACGCAACTGGTACTTAATTTATCGACTCCGAAAAGATGAAAGGCAAAGTCGACCTCAGCGGAATTTGAACTCAGAACGTAAAGACAAGACGAGTTACAATATACATATTGATATGCACAAAATGAAAACCATATAAAACAAACATAGTTTATTTCAAGCGATGATTATTTATCAAAGCTCAGATTAACAGGCAATATTTTAACAGTTTCCATCGAAATCCTTATAACTGGATTATTTATATTTCAAAATCTCTATATCTTTAACAATGTGAGAGAACTACGTTAGATGATACGGCGGAGGATAACAATGAAAGAGAAGACAATTTGCATCCATGGCTGCTTTGTTGCAGAGCGAATTTCGCTTTTCAATTTTGTCTCTATATAATGCATTCAAATAGGTTTATTTATGTATTTAAATTATCTTCCTATAGAAATACCGTAATATTCAATTTTCCTTAAGAACTTTTTAAAGATATATTGAATTGTTTATGAATTTGTCGGTTGAAAATATTAACCCTCCCTACTTCATTCCGTACCACTCAATAAAAATAAACCTATAATCATATTTACGCTTGCACAGCAACCGAGGAAATGCTTGTGGAAGTTAACAAATTTTCATGCAGATTGTGATAAAATTGTACGTCACGCGGAAACGTGATTGCTAGTGTTTTGAACAATGTCTTAACTTTTCTACTTGTTTCAGTCATTGGACTGCGGCCATACTGAAGCACTGACTTGAGGGTTTTGAGTTGAACAAACTGATCCCAGTATTAAAAAAAACAAAATTTTCTAGGTCTTCCACGTATGCTCGCGGTGTTTTATTTTTTTTGTTATTTTTTTTGCTGAACCACTGAATTACAGAGAGGAATTCTAGAAGCCCGAAGGAGTCAGGCTTACGTTAGGGGTCTTCAAAACTTGAAGTAGCATGGAACTGAATCAAACTGTTTTAAATAATACATATGACTCCTACTAAACGTGTTGAGCGCCCTTTATTTTCGTTTGTCCACTCACTCGTATCTATCTATCTATCTATCTATCTATCTATCTATCTATCTATCTATCCATCTATCTATCTGATTGTTTGTCTGTGCGTGTACGCGTGTGTGCATGCGTACGTCCATATATTCATTTTTGTGTCCCTCTTTCACCGATGTTGGTTTGCTTACGCCCTCGTAACATAAGACCTCGAAAATAAAAAGCAAAGAACAGGAAAGTGAGCAATGATTAAGCACCTGAGCCGAGGTCGATGTAATCAATTTACTGATGCCGCAGTAAGACTGCAGTCGAATGACTGGAAAAGAAAAAAAGAAAGAACAAAAGCATAATAAAAAAAAAGGAAAACACACAAAAAAAGACACAGAAAGAATAAAAGCGATCTTTTGAGAAAACCCCTCCTACACACTCCAGCGGCAAGCAGTCCAGCGGAGTTATTCCCTTTATTTAAGCAACGTGCAATCATTCAAATGACTTATGACTGAAGAATAACTGTTACGATTTCGAGGTTCGACGGTTATTATTTTCAGGCCGCTTATATCAACGAAGTTGTTGTGAATAGTATTGCTATCAATACCTACATTCATTTCCTTACTTCGAAGACTTCGAAATTCAATCAACCGTTCTAAAATACGGCTAAATAAATATGGCCAATCAGGTAGAAAATATAAACGGAATATCGCATTGCAAAGAACAGAACTATTTCAAAAATATAATTACTTCATAGAGGTATATGATTACTTCATAGATTATGTTTTAACACAAACCCGCACATACGTAGGAGTGGCTGTGCGGTAAGTAGCTAGCTTACGAACCACATGGTCCCGGGTTCAGTCCCACTGCGCGGCATCTTGGGCAAGTGTCTTCTACCATAGCCTCGGGCCGACCAAAGCCTTGTGAGTGGATTTGGTAGACGGAAACTGAAAGAA
>NC_068988.1:22831577-22832844 GCF_001194135.2 Octopus bimaculoides | reverse complement strand
TATATATATATATATGTGTGTGTGTGTGTGTGTGTGTGTATGTTTGTATGTGTGTGTTTGTCCCCCGAACATCGCTTGACAACCGATGCTGGTGTGTTTATGTCCCCCGTAACTTAGCGGTTCGGCAAAAGAGATCGATAGAATAAGTACTAGGCTTCTAAAGAATAAGTCCTGGGGTCGATTTGCTCGACTAAAAGGCGGTGCTCCAGCATGGCCACAGTCAAAAGACTGAAACAAGTAAACGAGTAAAAGAGTATACGTATACATACCAAACGCTGACACGCACAGAAAGATACATACAAACATGCTGACATTTACAGAAACGTATGTACGTGGAGAGACATATGCCATACTAGGAAATCAAAAACGAGGAAAGTATACGCATGAATATGTACGTGGATATATATGAGTGAATATATATGCGTGAATACACACACACAGACACAGACACACACACACACACACACACACACACACAAAGGCGGCAAGTTGGCAGAAACGTTAGCACGCCGGGCTAAATTCTTAGCGGTATGTCTTCTGCCGCTGCGTTCTGAGTTCAAATTCCGCCGAGGTCAGCTTTGCCTTTCATCCTTTCGGGGTCAATTAAATAAGTACCAGTTATGCACTGGGGTCGATATAACCGACTTAATCCGTTTGTCTGTCCTTGTTTGCCCCCTCTGTGTGTAGCCCCTTGTGGGTAGTAAAGAAATAACACACATGTATGGCGGTGAGCAGGTAAAATCGTTAAAACAATGGACAAGATGCATAGCAGCATTTCCCCTGTCTATTCATTCTGTGTTTCAAATTTCGTCGAGGACGACTTTGGTTTTCTTCTTGCGGGGTCGATAAAATGATTGCCAGTTGGTTGAGCGCCGTGATCGATGTAAAAGTCTTGGTCCTTTCACCAAAAATGCAAGCCTTGTGCCAGAATTTGAAACCAATGTATGTATATATGTGTGTGTATGTGTGTTTGTGCGTGAAGCTAGGTAGACAAGTAGGTATATGTATATGCTTAATTATATATATATATATATATGCATATTTACTTTTACTTTTACTTGTTTCAGTATTTGACTGGTACCATGCTGGAGCAGCGCTAGGTTACGGGGACATAAACACACCAGCATCGGTTGTCAAGCGATGCTGGGAGGACAACACAGACACACAAACAGAGACACACGCACACACACACACACACGCACACACACACGCACACACGCACACACGCACACACACACACACACACACACACACACACATATATATA
>NC_068988.1:22829953-22830614 GCF_001194135.2 Octopus bimaculoides | reverse complement strand
TATATATAACTTATTAAAAATAATTATATGTCGCTTTTCTTTAGTTTTCTGCTTTGAAATATATTTCTTCAGCGCCATATACTTGTAGTCTTGCAGAAGAGAAAATACGCTTTTTTTTTTGTAGTTTTTTGTTCTTCATTCTTTTCTTTTTTAATTTTATTTTAGAATTGCTTGTTCTATTTTTTTCCCCATTCATTTCTAAATTTCAATTTATAGACAAATAAATATTTGTAGGAATGTTATTAAAGGAAGAATGGAGATAAATAAATGTTTAGTTAGAGATGGACGATAGTATATGAATGTAAATATACAAGTAGAAAAACATATACACATATACATATTAACATTCATACACATATATACACACATTCATATATAAGTTTGCATGTATGCATACTCCTTATGTATATATATATATATATTCTTTATTCAAACGGTGTTGTAATTTAATGAAATTGCAATGCGGAAAAATAAATTGATTGGTTGATTTGAAAAGAACATTCCGTTGTGGACATTGTTGTTTTGAAGTTATATTAATGTATTTAATTTCAGCTGCTTATAAGAGCTGTCTGACTGACACATAAACATGCAGACCCATATATTTAAGCCAAAACATCCATAAACTTACACCTGTATACACACACATACACACCCATATATA
>NC_068988.1:22826121-22829647 GCF_001194135.2 Octopus bimaculoides | reverse complement strand
TGTGTGTGTGTGTGTGTGTGTGTGTGTGTGTGTGTGTGTGTGTGTCTGTGTGTGTCTGTGTGGGTGTGTGTGTGTATTAATAATTTTATGTACGTATACGACGATCGCTCGATATTTATTATTAGAACATTCCGGCAGATTCGAACGTGAAAAGCCTAGTACCTGTAATGTCACGTAACTGTAGAATAACTCTCTTCACACTTGATACCGTTAGAAAATGCTGGTACATCCAGCGTTTTAACAAAGTTTTATCTTGTCAGCAAATGGCACGCTGCAGTGATGAATCTAACAAGAGTTTGTGCATTTTATATAATACCTCAGCATATAAATTATTTGTCGATGCGTGTTGGTGTCTGCCAACAGGTAGTATATCGTCATGGACTTTTGGACAGCTCGAGTTAAAAAGATAACTTTCACATTCATTCTTCATGCGTTCCAGTAGTTTCGAACGTGGATAGAATAATAACTGCTCTATTTCGTCATTCGAGAACAAATTCTCCTTTCCGACTAACGTATCTTCTTAACACACTCTATTCATTAGCACGCTGAGTTTCAACATATTTGTGTCTCGTCAGTCACAGGCACCCGAGACTAATAAATTTAGAGTTCTACGCTCTTGTTTATCAATTCAGCTTTGACTGGCAAGGCACAACGATGTCGAAACATTGCATATTTTGATATTTCCAAAGAATCATTACACGACTGAATCGAATATAATTCACTAACTCGTAGCAATTTTTGTTTTTGCATTCAACTTTTACAAATTCTACACAGACGTTACTGTTGGATAAGCTGGCCGTTATCCGATGACAGCCTAATAGGAGGTAACTATTACCTGATAGTATACTGCTTTACCAGTGTTAGACAAACGATGTGTTCTTGTGTTTCAGTTTGAGTTCAGCTCGAATCGAACGCACAGGATACATAAATTTGAAAGCAAGATCAAGTCTTCCTTTCTTAAATACTCTATCTGGGTCTGCAATATTCAATGTATGCTTCCTTTTTCAACATTGAAAGTCCTAAAAGAGGCAAATTTTCCGGTCGTTCGATCAAGATTTGATGGTGTTTTCGATGGGCAAGGACTAACACATAAGATAAATAAATTGCTAAATGAAGACGTTAACAATTTGCTTATTGCTTTCCCGAATGGAAACTTCATGCAGCCCTTATTTTCCAATAATGCATGTTTGTTATATTATTGTAGTTTTGCAGTTGGCGACGTTGGCGTATCTTCAAAATATTTCATTCTTCATTTCCATCAAATTACTTTCAAAATTCAGAGATAATGTCCTTCTCATGACATGTACAATACTCATCAATCTCGACTTGAGGAATTGTACCTACATATTTTAGTACAAAATGTAAAACAAGCCGTTTTTCCATTCAAAACTCTTTCATTCCATTCGTTGAGAGTGTTGAGTTCGGATAAACAAACTTGCTGAATCTGACATGTGAAGTTGCTTTCTCTCCAGCTTTCAAAGATAATCGGCTTTCAAAGATGTACTCCGTAGTCGTCTGTGTGAAGTCTGCTGCGTTGAAAGTTAGATTCTTGCTTTCAAAATTTTCAAGCTACGCGCATTTTACCGTATAATAGTTTATCGATGTAAAATAATCGAGAGAAGACTGGTAGTTAAATTGTCTGTTTATACATTAGTTATAATTTTTAAAGATCTGTATAGACAAAACTGACACTACATATTTTAAAATAGAAATGATTAATTTAACGCATACACAATATAAGCAGGTGAAATAAAACGTAAAATATAAGTTAACAGTTAACTTCAAAGTTTAAGAGACAGCTCTGAGTATTCATAAATCTAACATGTTTTTGAACCAATGCAAGGGACTACAAAAAAGATCAATTGCAGAATAGAGCATCGAACAGTTGTCGTGTGGCACCTACTTTGGCTCGGAGTGTTTTGAGTTCTCGCACTGCTGACTTTATCTTCGTCGTACATCTTTCTTGAGTTAATTCTTCTCTTTTTCGTTCTGAGAATCAGCTACACTTCTCTCTGAGAGATACAGGGGTGAACCACACACCAATAAGCGGAAGAAGGCTGAGAAACTGGCTAGCGACCTGTTTTTTTACCTGGCATGTTACAAGAACCGTCCGAAGAAACCAGAGTTAGTAGAGTATAAAAGTTAGTAGAGTTATAACGAGCTGGGAATATGTTTAGGAAAAAGACTGCAAATATAATAGATCCCTTCTAATGTAATTCAGCCGAATTATTTTTGACAAAGTGACAAATACTGAAAGACGTATAGTGAAATTGAATAGAAGCTTGTGCTCTAATGTTTAGAGAGAAGGAATCACTACCATGATGTTGTGGGTTCGATGTGAGGGTAGGGCAACAAATTATCTCCTTGGGCAAAAAATGTCATTTTACGTTCCTCAAGTTTATTCAACTGAAAATGAGTACCGGCTCAGTACTCGTGCAGTCCTCTTTTTCTTCAGCTGTCATTTCCTCATTTTGCTCTCTCAAGCGTGAGGGATGCCAAGAAGTTGTCTATATCATCTTGCGGCTATACAGGCACCAAGAACAATTAGGGAAAACATGGTACCATTGTACCATGGCGTACGCGCTTGTGAGTGACGGCTATACATTTTAATAGTGTAATTAAATATACATTTTATATATAAACTTATAGAGTTGGTAAATGAATATGAGTTCACGAAAGCATTGGATGAATGTTCAAATACACCACAACATATACACCGTATACGCATGCGCATTTGCACGGACCAATACACCTAGGTGTTCCAGTACGCTTTGGAATTTCGGCTGAAAGTGGTTAAATCAGGTTCGACTGAAAATAGATATACACACATAAACACGGTAAAATACGCATACGAGCACAGACAAAAACATGTATATGTGTGTTTTCGTTTGTGTCTGCGAGCAAGTGTGTATTTCCTCTTACAGTAAAGCAAAACCCACTTAAAAATTTTATATAATAAATTCAGTGTTATTTTATACGTTTATATATGTAAGTTCTATGTTCACCGAAGTGAGCTGTAATGAAACTGAGCCGTATAACGCTATCAGCTGACTAATCTGAGTTAATCAATTTACTACGAGCAGTTCAGACTTGCTATGTAGTCCAGGCGATTTATGAACACATGGACATTATGATAATGGTGTCAGCAAGCCTATACAAGATTTCCAACCTGCTGACAATGGAAAAATCACTTTCTTCGAAGCAAAAAAAGTTAGCTTCTTAAAAATGCATAAATATAGTGGATTAAATAATACTTAATATAATATGGTGGATATGAAAACAGAATGGTAAATACTGGAAATCCGGTCGAATATTGAAATTTAAATTTATTAATTACATTTATATTAAATGCTTAACTGCTGGTTTATTAGAAATTATTATGTAAACTTACACATACATACATCTACACACACATACACACATATACGTATATTCGCACATATAAAGACATATGCATACATACATACATACATACATAAGTACATATATACATACATACATATATATATATATATATATATATATA
>NC_068988.1:22821377-22826024 GCF_001194135.2 Octopus bimaculoides | reverse complement strand
GTACTCCATAAACTCCGCATCTCCAGGTTGAATGGAGCTTTCAATAACAGTTCGTCGGGTAAAGAAAAAAAAAACGAATCCTTGGATGGAAAAAAGTGAGGTAGTGTTACTTGCTAGTGTCAACTTACACATGTACTGTAACTCCACCAGTCGCGATGCCGTTGAACCAAAGTAGATCTCCGACATTCATCCATCCAAATTAGTCGCTTTAAACTAGCTATCATTTATAGCTATATATTTCTTTATTGCCCACAAAGGGCTAAACATAGAGGGGACAAACAAGGACAGACAAAGGGACTAAGTCGATTACATCGACCCCAGTGCGTAACTAGTACTTATTTAATCGACCCCGAAAGGATAAAAGGCAAGGTCTACCTCGGCCGAATTTGAACTCAGAATGTAACGGTAGGCGAAATACCGCTAAGCATTTCGCCCGACGTTCTAATAATTCTGCCAACTCATAGAATAAACAACTAGATATCTTTAGCTTTTACAGTTTATTTCTTTTAGTCATGGAACTATGGCTATGTTGGGGATCTTCTTAACCACTTAGTGATGCCTGCATCCAATTAATACATTGTTTATAAAATATTTATTTACAGGTAAGAGCAGGAGTGGCTGTGTGATAAGAAGCTTGCTTCCCAACGACATGGTTCCCGGTTCATTCCCACTGCGTGGCACTTTGGATAAGTGTCTTCTATTATAGACTCAGGCCGACCAAAACCTTGTGAATGGATTTGGTAGACGGAAACTGAAAGAAGCTATATACACACACACACACACACACACATATGTGTGTGTGTGTGTTTATGTGTATGTGTTTCTCCTTCCCCCATCGCTTGACAACCGTTGTTAGTGTGTTTATGCTCCAGTAACTTAGAGGTTCGGCAAAAGAGACCGATAGAATAAGTACTAGGCTTACAGAATAAGTCCTCGGGTCGATTTGTTCGACAAAAGGCGGTGCTCCAGCATGGCCGCTCTCAAATGACTGCAACAAGTAAAAGAATAAAATAAAAGAATGATATTTCGCCATGCTTCTGTTGTGATATTCTAATGTAAAAACATTGTTGTTCCGTCGCTTGTGAGATTGTTGCTATTTTAGTGTAAGTGGTATCACAACTGTATGGGATACAGTAGATGCGTAATTCGAATTCTGACTTGTTTCCGTATAAAAGATTTTTAGACAAATATATTGTGAGTTAATACCTTGAGCAGTATTGGCGTTCGTGATCCATCGTTTACAGAAAACTCGCATGTGTATGTGCGCGCGCGCGTGCATGTGTATGAGTGTACATATCTACCCCACGCAGAGTCGTTGGTTAGAACGTTCAGTGAAATCCATTTCAGTGCGTGTTCTGATTATTTACGTTTCTTATTGAATTACCATACCCAGGTTAAATGTGCATACCGACAAAATAAATTAACAAATGGAGTCTATAAAGTCTTTACTGGAGTCCCTAAGCCAGTTCAACATGATATTCTGCCTTCATTTGGTAAGTTCTCAAACGGCACTGATGCCAGGCTGTATCGTATCATCCCTTGTCTATTTCTTAGACAAAACCGGTGACAAGGAGAGGAAATTCTTGTTATAAATGCTCACCTTCAATACTGCCTCACAGTTCTTATAGAGATTTGCTTAACGGCATTGATTGAATAACTGCAATTTTTAGCGTTCTCCCTGGAAAAGAACAACTCTATCAGTACAGCATAAACAAGATTTTCTTGTCATAGATACATGATTTCATGACATCTACAAATGTCACAGTTATCTTTGTATATACAAAAAAGTGGAGCGGTGGACTTTTAGTTGACGTCGCGCAATGTCAGTAGGTAAACTTCCACCGAAACGACGAAGTATATCCGGTAGATTATGGTAGTTAATTTTTGTTTTCTTTTGTAATTAAAGAGATAAAATTATTCTCATGTAAGAAGAGTAATTCTGTATTTTTCTTTAGAATGTTTTCTTGTTTTTTTCGTTGTCGCAGCTAAATCTATTTCATAGTGCTATACAATTATGAGCAATGTTTGCACGCAAAGCTTTTACACAGCCATAGCCGAAACTTGAAATCCAGTAAAACTGAAATCTTTCTAATTAATAGATTAAAACGGAAGATATACCTCTTCTATGAGAGAAGTATGAATCTATTGAAGGAAATCAAGTTTGGCACTGGAAGCCTTTGAAGTCGATCGTCTTGATATGATGAAAAAGATAAGTTTTAAGAATGATACAGCAAATTTCGAGAAATTTTACTGAAGAATTTAAGATATTTTGAAACTCGAAACACACAGGTTTCTTAAAACGTGACTAGAAATATTTGTAAATCTAGTAACTGTTTTCAACCAGCTTCATCAACATGTAAAGAGACATTAATGTAGTACAAAAATATTATTCGTTGTTGTTAAAAGCAAAGTACAACATGTACGCGGTACGAGGTGTATATTATCAACTATTCTTTACTCTCCTAAAAAGAAATTACAAACAAGTCATACTATACTTGGAAGTTGAGTTTATAAATATTTTGTAAGTATTGCAGAACGGCTCTGACCAATATTGACCACGTGATGCTGATAATAGCATTCTTATCATTTCGTACAAGATGAAATTCAGGAGTGATGAAGCAATGTTCTAGGTAACGGTTTAAGAATGAGTTAAATTGTTGGTACAGTCGGTTCTTAAATGCGCTTTCTTTGAGACCGTTTCGGACATACTACTATCAGTTGTTACTGCTTGATGTACGTTGCAGCTATTCATGCATAAGAAAAAATTTAACGTGAAATTACAAACCAATCTTATATTTATCAACTTTCTGGATTCAAAAATAGAATTCAGCTACAGACCCCTGAGAGCCTGAGGTCAAACGTAAAAGTTGTAGTTATTCAATCAATGCCGTTAAGAAAATCTCTATAGGAACAACAAAAATGTATAATCAGTCTCTCCTTCGATGATGCAAATTTTCAGCTTGGTGTACAACATGAAATTTACCCATTCAAACTCATCTACTTTAAAAATACAATAGGATGCTACTTATCCAGCAGATGCAACAGAAATAAAAATGCTCAGAGAGAAAAGATTATTTGGTTTACCTCACCATTCGTCAGTAGTCTTGTGACTTTCGCATTAAAATTGTTTATTTTTTATTTATTTAAGCAACAAATATGCTGTTCATTCATTTTGCAAACTTCATACATCTTCCAACAGAAGAATATAGTCAATAATTCTACAACTCTTTCCATGAAATAAACGTTTTGTTGCATATTCTCTTTGATCTTCAACGTAATACAAATAGAACAAAGCAAAGAGGAGTTAACATATCATTTCTGAAACTCTGATTTCTTTCCCTTGTATAAACAGAGCTTCATTAACTGCACAGTGTATCAAATACTAAATAAGTGAAAAAAAAAAAAAAAGGAAAAAGAAATGAAACGATAGAACTGTGCGTTACATGTTAACAGAAGGCATATTTAAGCGTCAGCTATAACACCATATTAGCCCCGTGGGAGAAATTCTTTGTTGCACTCAAGCCATACGAAAAGCTAAAAGCAGTTCTACCGAGAGAATATGAATTTTATACTTATCTGAAAATATCATGTCATTAACCAAAAATCTTGACAAGGATGAAATCTGAAAAACAGAAGACCAGATTTCCAAAGGGCATCGTATTTCATAGCAAGAGGTCTATCTTTCAACCATTCCGTGGCGCAACACTTCTTATTCTTTTACTTCAATAACTAAGAGGAAATTTGTTGAATATAGATGAGTCCAAATGCCTGGAGGACTATGAATCATTGAACAAGTGTAATAACAGGTACGACATGTAATACAACGTTCTACGAGGATCCACGCCTCTATAATAATTATCTAGACGAATGAAACAGCAACAACCACGAGGAGGAATTTCAAACATGTTTCGTGGTCTGCTACCACAACAGCTCCTTTATAGGATCCAGTTAGCTCAAGACATCATCAGGAGGAACCACGTCCGGTTTCGGCCCCTACTCCTCTACCGTTTTGATGTGGCGGGGCCACCCCCTTTCGGAGGTGTCTTCAGCTCTAGTGTTGGGTGCATGTCTTCTTTCACTGTTTGTGACTGTTCTAATTCAACTGTGGAATGTCCCTCGCTATGGTTATTTTCCAGGAGGTTCTGGCCACACGTCTTACGGTTCATCAACCCACGTTGTTGAATTACTTTCTTCCGACATACCTTCCCTTGGTGGATTAGGATCCAGTTAGCTCAAGACATCATCAGGAGGAACCACGTCCGGTTTCGGCCGGACGTTTATATATATAGATATATATATAAACGTGCAAACATCAATTGTTCAATCTGTACGTTCACACTGTTGTTGTCTGTTCGTTCGAAGCCTTCACTCACCACAAATTTCATTTTTTTAAAATGTCTGTATGCTGCTGTCTTATGAAGTATTCCTATCAAGTTAAAAGCACGAAATGAGTAGTAATAAACAGTCGACAACTGATGAGCCAGTTATCTTCTTTTGGTATTTTGTCCTGTATTTTTCTCTCGTGTGTTAACGCATTTTTCACTCGTTGGTGATGTTCTGTACTTAATGTGTCTATATATACGCGCGTGTGTGTGTGTGTGTGTGTGTGTGTGTGTGTGTGTGTGTGTGTGTGTGTGTGTGTGTGTG
>NC_068988.1:22817333-22819681 GCF_001194135.2 Octopus bimaculoides | reverse complement strand
ACATACATACATGTCT
Organism: Octopus bimaculoides; assembly: GCF_001194135.2. Lineage (NCBI taxonomy): Eukaryota > Metazoa > Mollusca > Cephalopoda > Octopoda > Octopodidae > Octopus > Octopus bimaculoides. The sequence continues at coordinate 22,819,665 of NC_068988.1, read as the reverse complement.
GTCTATACACGCACACTTGTATAGACGTTTATAGAAAATGTCTCTCTGTATGTCATGGAATTTCTAATTTAGTTTTAAATTTGAATGTAAGAGAAAATCAAATAGAATTTGTTCGCTCCGTTAGAATTTCAAACTCGTCTGCTAAATAATCTTTCACCTTGTCTCTCAGATTCCTAGAAACTCCTAGAAACACAGGTGCGAGTATGTGTGTGTGTGTGTGTGTGTGTGTGTGTGTGTGTCTGCGTGTGTATGTGTATACACATCAATACAACCCATTGAACACCTCAATATACATATCATACGTATATTATTGAAGCTTGCCTCTCAGACACAGAGTTCAGTACCACTGCGTGGAACCTTGAACAAATCTCTTCTACTGTACAAGTTTACCGATAATGGTTTTTTAACACACCGAACTACTTGGTAAAATTATTAATTATTAATTAAACACTAATTTCTACCCTATATCTGTAAGAATTAAATAATTCACTCCCTGTTAGTAAACTGCAATTTCTGCGGGATTACTCGTAGCACACGCGGGTAATTGAGGAAGGATACGAGTTTCTTACTCGTCTATATGAATTCGGAAATGCTGTTTCTGGATATTTGATGTTCGATGGCGCTTGGTCGAATCTGTATTCTTTTATTAGCATCTCGGATTTATAGTCTGGAATACTGTACTGAAGATGGAAATATGATCGGGTAATATAATTTATACCTCTTTAATCCTGAAACGCGTATACAGTTAATCAAAGCCGGGGTAGATTCGTTATTTTTTTCTTTTTGCCTGTGTGAGCTGTGAGTGCTGCTGTATGGGAGATATATTATGGTAGTGGAATAGTATTTTAACTGCTATTTCTAATTTCGGTGTGTGGTGAAGCAACTTTTGCTGAACCCTAATTTTAATTATATATAAATATATATATATAAGGACTGAGAGAGAGAGAGAGAGAGAGAGAGAGAGAGAGACAGACAGACAGACAGAGGAACGGAGAGAGGAACAGAGAGAGAAAGAGAGAGAGAGAGAGAGAGAGAGAGAGAGAAATATTTGTAGCCACTTCAATATGGCTCTCCGTTCGAACGAACTCTACCGCGATTTTTTAAACCGCAAGGGTTCATCTCCTCCAGCTGGTTGACGATGAAGAGGTGCATCTGATAAATTGCGAGCAAGGGAGCGAACTCCTACCATCTTCTAGCAACGGGACCAAGAGATCAGAACGCAGTAGAGTCTGTTTGACCGGACAGCCGTGTCGAAGTGGCAACAAATATTACTTGATAGTACAACTGCTGCGTTGATATCTTAGAGATATTTTAGAAATAGCATTTTTGATTATATGTGTGTGTGTGTGTCTTTGTCTCTGTGTTTGTCCCCCACCACCGCCTCACTACTGGTGTTGGCGTGTCTACGCTTAGTGTAATCTAGCGATTCGGCAAAAAGTACCGATAGAATAAGTACTAAACTTTAAAAGAAAAGCCTAGCATCGACTTCTTCAAATGGAAACCAATTAAAGTGATGCTGCAGCATGGTCGCAGTCAAATGACAGGAAAAAGAGAAAGGTATGCATAAAAGGAGGTGCTCTAGCAAAAAAGCGATACTCCAGCGTGGCCGCTGTCAGATGACTGAAACAAATAAAAGAATTAAAGAATAAAAGAATAACCACATACATATGTACGTATGTACACACACACACACACACACACAAACACCCACACACTCACACACACATATATAAATGTGTTCGTGTGTGTGTGTGAGTGTGTGTATTCGCAGAGTTACACAAAGGCTTTGACACTGCAACTACCACCGTTAGCCATGCCCATTCTTCTGAAATGACAACATATATACATATATATGTGCAAAGCTGCTTACGCACACACAAACACAAACACACACACACACGCATACACATATATAGACTCACAGAGAAATAAGTACACACATACGTACATCAGTTATACAGCACACCGTGACAAAACATTAACATATGGCCACGCGGCACATGATCAACCAACTAACCCACCAGTTAAGCAAAATTTTGGGAATCTGATTTGGAAGGCAAAATAAAAACAAAAAAATAAAGGACATAAAAAATACAGAAAGAAAAATTAAAAAAGAAAAGAATAAAAATATAATTTGTTTAAAAACACAAAATCTAAAGAAGTGAATAAAAAATCTAAAGTAATAAAATAATAAATAAATAAAAATATACTTAAGTCAAAGACAACTTAAAAGTAATACATTAATAGCAATTAGATCTAATCAAGTTTATTAGTGCATAAACACATACATGTGTACATACATACATATATATATATATATATATATATACAT
>NC_068988.1:22815203-22817013 GCF_001194135.2 Octopus bimaculoides | reverse complement strand
TATATATATATATATATATATATATATATTCTTGTAAAAAAATTCGTCCTATTATTGGATTTATATATATATATATATGTATGTATGTGTGTGTGTATATATATATGTATATATATAATGATTTTATGAATGTATAAGCAGAAGCATATATATTTATATACCTATATATATATACACATATATATGCATACACACACACACACACATATATATATATATGTGTGTGTGTGTGTGTGTGTGTGTGTGTGTGAGTGTGTGTGTGTGTGTATACATATACATACACACCATTAACATTCTCTCTTCTAATTTTATGATCTTAATTTAGTGTAATTTTGATTTTTTTTTTTTTGTTTCAGTTTCTTTTTGTCTTCGTATTTCGATGGTGTCTGGAAAATTGTAATCAAAATTAAACAGCTCTAAATATATTTTGTCCTCCTTACAAATAATAATAATAATAAGAAGAAGAAGAAGAAGAATAATAATAATAATAATAATAATAATAATAATAATAATAATAATAATAATAATAATAATAATAATAATAATAATAATAATAATAATAATAAGAAGAAGAAGAAGAAGAAGAAGAAGAAGAAGAAGAAGAATTATTATAATAACTATAATAATAATCCTTTCTACTATAGGCACAAGGCCTGGAATTTATGGGGAGAGGGATTGTATTTATTTTACCGACCGCGGAAGAACGAAAGGTAAAGTCAACTTTGGCGGAATTTGAAATCAGGACGTAACGACAGACGAAATAACGCTAAGCATTTTCGCCCGGCGTGCTAACAACGATTCTGCCAGCAGCTCTCCTCCTTTGAGTAACGTAGCTGCTTCGGCGCTGAATAATAATAAAAGCTACAGGAACAATAACAATGGTTTCTGAAATAGGTAAGTGCTGCAATTATTATTATTGTTCAGTAGTTTTATTTTTATAACGTGCTTTCACTTCACTACCGAGCGCAGCTCTGTGCGCCTTGGGTATGTGCTGTGGTTTGCTGTGGTGCTCTTATATTTACTGTATTGAAAGTGTTTTGCGTAGAATGTGTGCAGTACCCATTATTATTATTATTATTATTATTATTATTATTATTATTATTATTATTATTATTGTTATTATTATTATTATTATTCTAATTATTATTATTATTATTATTATTATTATTATTATTAAGGCAGTGAGGTGGCGAAATCGTTAGAACGTCAGAGAAAATGTTAAGCGGTATGTTGTCCGTGTTTACGCTGTGAGTTCAAATTCTGCCGAGGTTGTCTTTGCTTTTCATTCTTTTCTGGGGGTCGATAAATTAAGTATCAGTTAAGCACTGGTGTGGATGCAATTGACTTGCTCTCCACTCCCGAAATTGCTGGCATTGTGCCAAAATTCGAAACAATTATTATCATAATTTATTTTATTACTATTATTTTTATAGTTGATGATGTTGTTGTTGGTGGTGGTGTTCTTTTTGTTGCTGTTATAAACTGAAGTGAAAGGACGTCTCCCAGACAACTTCGTCAAAAGAAAATCTTAATCGGTTACGTTTGAAAAAGATTAGAGCTCTTTGTCTTGTCCTTTTTGTTTTTTTTGTTTGCTTTTATTTTTTGTTGCTGTTGTTCTTCATTCACTTGAGTTAACACTTCGGATAGTTTGTAGTCCATTCCGACACCTAGGGTAGAAGAAACTCTTGTTGCCATACTATACATTTTTAATTGAGAATATATATACATATATATATATATATATATATATGTGTGTGTATGTGTATGTGTATGTGTGTGTTCGATGTTTGTCTGTGTCTGTGTGTGTGCT
>NC_068988.1:22813715-22815193 GCF_001194135.2 Octopus bimaculoides | reverse complement strand
TGTGTTCGATGTTTGTCTGTGTCTGTGTGTGTGCTTGCGCGTGTGTATATTTATGTGTGTGTGTGTGTGTGTGTGTGTGTGTGTGTGTGTGTGTGTTCAAATTGTCATTTTCAAAATTTATATATACTTGTATTTCTAGCAATAATGGTTGTAACAGTAAACTCTATGATGTAAACAAACACGCCTACAAAATTATTTTCAGCCGAAAAAGAAACAAAATTTACAAAGAAATAACAGACAATGAAAAAATTTGAACAGAGTTTGAAGATTAAACATTTACAATGAAAGACACTAATAAAAATATTATTTGAAATTGTAATTGCTTAAGAAAAAGTCTGTACGATCAGCAACAACAGAACACACTAAAATCAATTCCTCATTTACAAATATTGTGCATTAAACGAATATACTCCACTTCAGCAACTGCTAAGAGAAAGAGAAGGGTTGAAGTAGGTATGTTACAAAAGCAGTGCTTCTTTGGCTGACGTCTATATCCGCGAATGGGTGAGGGGTAATGTTACGTCACTGCATTTTAAAAAAACTGAACGAGCATGCATGTGTCCTTGAAAAAGGTGTCGGAGTGAACGTTGGATGACGAGTGACAAGATACGTGACTTCTCGGCTGGAACAGGATATTTGTAATTGTGCGCAGATCTTTAAGACAGAGGTGTTTTCCGACAGTCTTATACCACTCTATTAATCATCAAACGGACTTCCTGCAAGGTGTGTAAATAGATGGAGTTTGCCTGGAGCTCCAAGTTCAGATGACTCTTTTGACCATAAACTTATTCTGTACATAAATAGTACAATTGGCATAAAGAAGAATGACTATTTCCTATCCAAGTGTAGTAGTACATGTTATTTGATGAACTTTTGAGCACAAAAATACGTGATGAGAAATAAGAACAGTACCAGAATTAGCAGAACTATAAGGAGCAAACGCGATTGTTGAAAACCGCCGAGATTGATGTTACTGTATTTGAAGCATAACCGTTTTCATCTCCAGTCGTCGCAAAATTTTAAGGAAAAGCATTTTCCCTGTCTTTAATAACACAAGAGTCAGGTGCCAAGGAATTGAAGGAATCTGCTCCTTGTCTAGTTCAGGATCAATCAGTCTATAAGCAGAAGTTTAGCTGTTGAATCGCTGGGGAAGAGGTAGAGACAAGAAAACAGTACAACCTGACGAATATTACAAGAAAAGGATGAACAAACAAATTTGACAAACGAAGGACTGGGTCTCCATCACAGAGGATCACTCACTACCGCTGTATGCAGTCTTTTTATTTTGATGCTGATCATAAAAGTGACTTATTAAATACTGTGCAGATTAAGAATGTGTGGGGGACTAGGACAAGATGTACCTAGATGAAAGATGCTTATTGTATTGCTTTTGTGACTAATTTTTAACTTCTTTTAATACATTCTATTGTGTTTTTTGCTCCATCTGTGTATTTATGTATATATACATGTATATATAT
>NC_068988.1:22809937-22810888 GCF_001194135.2 Octopus bimaculoides | reverse complement strand
ATATATATATATATATATATATATATATATATACTAGTAAATATATGCAAATATATATATCAAGATGACGTCGCAAGCTTACAAAGTGGGGTGAAATTAACAACGTTCAGTTTAATGCTAGAAAATTTGAAGCACTGCACTATCAATTCACGAATACTCTACAGTTTGCATATACAGGACTCGAAGTCACTAAAATACCAGAGTAACAGGCAGTGAAAAACTTCGGGATCAGTATGTGCAATGACGCATCATTTTATATGCACATTAGCAAGATGGCAGCGAAATACAGACAACTGGTAGGGTGGATAATGAGATCCTTCAAGACAAGAAACCAAGAAATAATGTTGACCCTGGCAGAACCTTTGTTCTCAGCCGCCTGGACTGTTGCTTTCAGTTATGGTCACCACATAGTGCTAAACTAACAGCGTAACTTGAAGCAGTCCAACACTACTACACTGAAACAGTGCAGCGAATGAGCTGCAGGGATAGGCTGAGAAAACTGCAACTTTACTCCCTGGAGTGAAGGAGTGATATACAGTGATATGTAATAATATGCATATTGCGGGATATGCAATAATATTCATATGGAAAATCTCAGAAGGGCTAGAACTTAATTTCGGTATTGAAGAGACATACCTGCATAGATACATATGGACATACATAAATACATACGTTCATACATACAAACATACATACATACATACATACATACATACATACATACATACATACGTACATGCGTGCATAATTACATGTATGCATGCATTACTTCAACACTGGGATACGTAACACACTGTCCAAATACCAATCTTGAGAAATTAGGCTTCTCGAAATCAAAATGGAAAATGTTGATTCGTAGACTACAGATCTTGTAAATCACTGGAACTGTAAAATTCTGTAAAACATTCCAGAAGTTTATCATTTAAATATATATAAGTATGTCTAGATATG
>NC_068988.1:22807351-22808549 GCF_001194135.2 Octopus bimaculoides | reverse complement strand
TATATATATATATATGTATATATATATATATACACACACACACACACAAGCACATATATGTACATAATGAGCTTCCACACAGTTTCAGTCGACCTAATTCGCTCACGATTTTGGTCGGCCTAACGCGATAGTGAAAGCCACTCGCACACGTTGCCGCGCAGTGAGATTCAACTGAACACCATGTGGTTGAAAAGCAAGTTTTTTTTTTAAATCCCACACCATTTCCTGTGCTTAACTACAGACACTACGCCCTCATACGGATGGTTTCCCATGTTATATGTTCTAAATCAACAATAATTATAAGGGTAAATTTTGCAGAATCCATCGGGCATCACACAAAATTTCGTATGTTATTTTCTTACAGGCTGTTCAAACCACTGTTTCAATTGCACCAAATTCAGCTTTATTCCCGTGGGGTCAATTAATTACTTGCTAATTGCTTCGTTGATTCTGTAGTATTTGTTAATTTCAATTTCATTTTTTTTTATAGTTTAAAAATTTTTAATATTACAATTTATAAATATTTATCTATATCCTTACTTTTAGATGTTTATAATCCATTTCATCATTTTGTGTATTAATTTCCCTGGTACATATGTTTGCGTCACCTCACCACCCCCACCACACAAGGTCTCACTCCCGCTCTCGTGTTCTCTATCTCTCACTCTCACTCTCTCTTATTCTTTTTATTTGTGCTTGTCAATTAACTATATTACAAAAAAGAAATAACCAGAAATCTTTCACTATATATATATATAGGCGCAGGAGTAGCTGTGTGGTAAGTGACTTGCTTACAAACCAGATGGTTCCGGTTTCAGTCCCACTGCGTGGGATCTTGGGATAGTGTCTTCTACTATAGCCCCGGGCCGACAAAAGCCTTGTGAATGGATCTGGTAGACGGAAACAGTATGCGTGTGTGTTTGTGTGTCTGTGTTTGTCCCTCCACCCCAGCATCACTTGACAAACGATGGTGGTGCGTTTACGTCCCCGTAACCTAGCGGTTCGGCAAAAGTCTCCGATGGAATAAGTACTAAGCTTACAAAGAATAAGTCCTGGGGTCGATTTGGTCGACTACAGGTGGTGCTCCAGCATGGGCGTAGTGAATGACTGAAACAAGAAAAAAGGAATAAAGAATATATATATATATATATATATATATACATTCACACACACACATATACGTACACACAAACATATA
>NC_068988.1:22803158-22807204 GCF_001194135.2 Octopus bimaculoides | reverse complement strand
GTGTGTGTGTGTGTGTGTGTGTGTGTGTGTGTGTGTGTGTGTGTGTGTGTGTGTGTGTGTGTGCGTGTATAGAAGCTCAGGAAGTTACAAATATGACAAACTTTATCAGCAGATATATATAATTTCAAGATTATTAGCCCTTGACCTATTTTTTTTTTCTAATTGAAAATGCTGATAAAAGAAACCTCACTCAAAATTACAGAGAAATACCTATTGGTCTTAAGAGTGCATTTTACCTTCTTGGACGTTGCCTGGTCGAATGGTTACGTGGTCTGCTTCGCAATCAGGTGCTTGTAGGTTCGATCCCAAAGCGTCGCATCGTTGGCAGGTTTTTCTTTTTTTTTTGTCACAGTCTGAGGTTGATTTAAAATTCGTTAGTTATATTTAGTAGATGAAAACTGTAGGGAAGCCCGTTCGGAGATAGATTGTGAATGTAAATTAAAGGACCTTTTGCCACAGACTATGTCACCGTTATGCTGACAATTACATTTGTATACACGAATGTAAGGTATATGCAGCCAGTTGCTAATTCAGTAAAAGGTTGTTCGAAAGCTAAACAGTCGTGAGAGAAAACGAGGCTGGACGAAATGCTTAACAGTATTTCGCCCGTCGCTACATCCTGGGTTCAAATTCCACCGAGGTCAATTTATCGTTTCGGGGTCGATAAATTAAGAACCAGTGAAACACTGGCGTCGATCTAATCGACTGGTTTATTCCCCAAAATGTCAGGCCTTGTGACTATTATAGAAAGGCTTAAACGTGTAAACCCCTGTTAACGTGTAATTTACTTCACCTGCATCATTAACATATCTATTCCGTATTTGGAATGCGTGAGGGCTTCATTTTGTTCTATTTTCCTTTATTTATCTCACATTAAACCGTTATACTTTAATTAACACTTCAATGATAGATAACGAAATATGTCACTAATGGTGTACAAATATTTTTCTTGCCCAGTTCTTGTGCAGACGAGACTGATGAAGATCTACGATGAAAGCAATCCAAACCATTACAATCCAGTGGTTTCCTCTCACAGTTTGTGTACCTAGGGCTATATCATAAAATCTCTCTCTCTCTCGCTCTTTCTTTCTTTCTTTCTTTCTTTCTTTCTTTCTTTCTTTCTTTCTTTCTTTCTTTCTCTCACTCTCTGTCTATGTATATGTATATGTGTATATCTATCTATCTATCTATCTATCTATCTATCTATCTATCTATCTATCTATCTATCTATCTATCTATATATATATATATATAGGATCTTTGCGGTTTAAGTCACTGCATGCAGAAATCTTTAAAAGAATTTTGTAATGTAGCATATAAGTGTAATTTCTGACGCTGAATCCGAATTTGTTATTCATTTATTCCAGAAAAATTTTTGCGAAAACATCACAGGCGTTCAAAGTTTGATAATTTTCAGAATTCTCATCCAGTCAGAAAACAACGCGTTCACTGCCTCTTCCATCATTTGTCAAAGTACCGAAAATATGGGGAGAGGGGCACCGGTATGTCAAAACATTAGAAATAACTGAAAGACATTAAAACATACGCGAGTAAATTAAATATTTAAAAGGTACGAGCAAACCAACTGGAGTTGCTAGAAATAACAGTCAAAGCATTAAAAGATACACGAGAAAAGTAAACAGCGGAAACCATTAAAACGTACGCGAGGAAATTAAATATTTAAGAGGTACGAGCAAACCAATTGCTGTTGCTAGAAATAACACTCAAAACATTACTTAAAACAAACATTTATTAGTTTAAAAATTCAAGAACGGAAGTTTGCAATGCACTCTAGTATTTTATAAAATAGACTATCTTTTTCATATCTCCTTCTCCACATAAATTCGCAAAGATACAAGTCAACCATGGAACGGTGTTCCACATTGGCATTTGTTTCTACACTTGAAAGACGGCCATGTACTCTCAGTTTGATGACTGCTTGTCCTTTCTTTTGAGTCTACAAATTCAAATGCTATGGTGCACAGTTTTATGTTTGAAATCATAGCCATCGATTTCTGGAATATGATTATAAGCTCGCCATAGCTCACTGAAGATAGTGGTTCCTGGATGAACTGAGTATCGTATGCAGTCCTCTAGTGTTTCACAGATCCGACTTGGTTCAGCGTAAAGGAAAACTTTCCTCGTCTTGCGATATACTCCTCCAAAGACCTACTGTTCAGGTAACATTTTCCCTCGGTTGTATTTGCGTTTTGAGTATACTGTCTCAACGATCTTCTCGAGACCACCTAACTGAACTGGGTTGCGGAGCAGGTCCACTGCTCATATCTCACAAACATAATTATTGTAAAAATCCGTACAGAAACGGATTGAGGTCATTTTCTTGAGCCAGTTGTATAAAAAAAAAGTTATTATACTCAAAATTTGTTTTCCTGCCATTTGATTAAAATGATAGAGATTACAAATAAAATGGTCGTTTCCCCCTTTAAGAAAAAATAGATCAAGATGAAAATGCCGGCATTTCAAAGAGTCGTCGTCCGTCCGTTCTTATTCTTTTCTTTTTCTCCCCTTAATCATTTGTACAACTTTCGGGTTGCTGTGGACTTGAAAGATAAAAATTCTCCCGATATTTTTACGAGATATTTTTGAATCACAAGTACTTGATAATTGTTTTGTTTTTTTCTTAAAGGGGAAAATTACTATTTTATTTAAAATGAGATATTAATCCTTGTCATCTTAATCTCTTTATAGACGAAGAACAGTTGCAATGGGGAGAAATGAATCTCATAAGAATGGAAAAACAAACAACAAATGGGTTGTACTTTGGAATCCCGTCCTCGTTGAGGTCAATTAAGCGTGCCATCAGATACGTGCTGAAAGGAAATGACCAAGCTACTGTTCACATAGGTAATAGTAACAGAATTAGTCAATATATAATGGGTAGGTATATTGGACCATCCGAAGCAGTTGCATCCATTTAAGGATTTTCTATTCATGAAAGAACGCCTGCAATAGTTAGATTGCAAGTTTATCTACCAGATGAACAGAAAGTATTGCTCAGAAAAAATGAGGATATATATGGCTGTCAATGAACAATCTATGAGTACAACACAGACAAAATGGTGACTGAATGATGACTTTGCGAAAAAAATATTATTTTATACTGAAGTATATATGTACTTCACTAGGAACAGCAGTAACAATGAATGGCAAAGAAGAAAACGAGAGAAACAAGTTGAAGGCAATTTGAACGTTTTAAAAGAAGGAAAGTAAAAGGCCGCGTTTATGTTGTCGCACCAATGGCAGGAGATAATTATTCGATAATTACTCCGGCAGGAACTATTCGGATCGAATGGGGCATGCCAAAACTAGGCCGAAACAGCTGTAAGATTAACTTTTTGTTCATTCTCTATTTCTTTTTAATTGTAAACCCGGTTGTCAATGTAACATGGTTTGTCATAAACACCTGTACTTTGTGTTTTATTTTTTATGTCACTTTAGTTATGAATTAAGTTAATGAATTCAACGGGATACACTGTCTGCAAGTCGTTGGGTTCAGCATATTATCCTCCATTTTCTAATTGATATATATATATATATATATATATACACACACAGAAGGAAAGAGGGTATGATTAGAAAGAGATGTGTCTACTATTTTAAACAAATCACTTGAGCATATCCAATCCTGCTAATGAAATGTATGTTGACAACGTCGTACATGTTGACACCAACTGTGCTAGATAGAGAAAAGAAAACGGGACCTCCATTTTCAATGCAACTCGACGAAAGAAAATTAAACCAACGATAATTGAGAGAACTCCGGTTAAGGAGAGAGTGCTTATGAGCTGGTTTTATGTAGTAGAATGAAAAGTGAAATCATCTTTAAATTAGAATAATTACATAGATAATAGGATTCTGAAAAAGAAAATCAAATATATAAGCTTGTTTAGTCTTAAATTTTCCTTGATCACAATTCTCTATGAGATTAACAACAGCAATTATTTGTTAGAAAAACGTAATAATTAGGAACACTTGCAATGTATGTATGCATATGTATATGTATATGTATATGTATATGTATATAT
>NC_068988.1:22801951-22803061 GCF_001194135.2 Octopus bimaculoides | reverse complement strand
TATATATATATATATATATGTATATTAAATGCAGATGTACATAATATATATATTCAAGCACTCATACATGAGTGTGTGTGTAAAGAGAGAGAGAGAGAAAGAGAGAGGGAGGTTGAGAGAGAGGGAGAGAGAGAGAGAGAGAGAGAAACCGAGTATGTCATAATTATGATAAACTTTATCAGTAAATTTGTATAGTCTAAGGAATGTTATCCCTTGAAACATTATCTTTCATTGTGAAAATGCTGATAAAAGAAACCTTACAGTCAATAAAAGTACCAAACAAAGAAGGCGCTTCTACGCGGTCAATCTAACTGCTAGAAATAGAAGTCAAACCTTCAAGTAGCAACTTGCCGTCTTTAGAAGGCTCAACATTGAATTGCGTAATCATAAGTATACACTATCTCCTAAAACTATGGAATGATTACACCCTGTAGGCTTTTCGCGACAGATATCTACCCAACTAACCAATGAGGACTGCTCCGGTGTTAAACATGGAAAGATACTAAAATAATATATTAATAACATACAGGCGAAGGCGTGACCGCGGGCGGGCGAAATGCATAACGGTATTTCGTCTGTCTTTACGTCCTGAGTTCAAATTCATTGTGTATGGCCGCAGTCAAATGATTGAAACAAATAAAAGAATAGACGTTTAACTGCTTTTCTTCTTCCCACACTCTCGCCCGCACGCTGTTAATGTGTATGAGAACGTTTCCATTCATGGATGTGAGTAAAGGTAACATTAATCGTGTCCAACTAATAAATTGTAATGCCCTTTCCAAACTCACTCGCTCTATCTATGTCTCTCTTTTTCTGTCTGTCTCCGATGACAGCATCCTTTCTGCTCCAACAGGAGTCGATGATCCAAGGCCTGCGGAAACATTAGGAAAATTGCGTTGTCGTGTATGAGTCATATATTGTGAGTTAGTAAAGAGTTTTAAAAATATTATATGTTTAATTACTTTGCCATTCACGGATTTGAAACGAGATGTGGCATTTGTTCCCATCAAAATTGTCTTTTTGGCAAATGGTGACAAAATGTTACAATGTCATTTTTCTCTATGATTATATACATACATACATACATACATATATACATACATATATATA
>NC_068988.1:22796178-22798665 GCF_001194135.2 Octopus bimaculoides | reverse complement strand
AAAATGATTACCTACCTACATACATATATATACATAGAGAACATTTACTAAAAATATAATTACTTTGTTCGATGTAGCCTATCCCGTCTGTAGTAGAGAAACAAAGAGACTGAGAAAGAACAACAAACTACATATACAGTGCACATACAGAAAATATAAGCCAAAAAATTAGATTTGTCTTTTATTTCAATTTTCGCCTAACGGCTGAATCTGGCTTTCTACTTTAGGTGGTTATGAAGGAAAACCTGACTCCAAATTATAGCAGTTTATGTAATGTATTTGACTCTACCTTACTGTTATGTCAGTGAAGACGTTGCTGTGTCGTTAATGAGTTTGATTTCCAACCACATAGTTCCAGGTTCAGTCCCTGACTCCAAATTATAACAGTTTATGTAATGTATTTGACTCTACCTTACTGTTATGTCAGTGAAGACGTTGCTGTGTCGATAATGAGTTTGATTTCCAACCACATAGTTCCAGGTTCAGTCCCACTGCGTGATATTAAGCGCAGGTGTCTTCTGCAATAGTCGCGTCAAGTCAAAACTTTGTGAGTGGATTCGGAAAACGAAAATTGAAAGAAGCCTACTGTGTATACGTATGTATGTACGCATGTATGTATGCATGAATGTATGCATGCATATATTTATGTATGTATGCATGTATGTATGTGCATGTGTTTGTGTATTTATGAGTGTATGTATGTATGTGTGTGTGTATGTATGTATGTATGTATGTATGATGTATGTGCATGTATATATGTATGTATCTGTATGTATGTATGTGTTTGTATGCGTATGTGTTTGTATGTATGTATGTATAGATAGTTAGATATTGTTTTATATATATAACTATGAGAGTTTGTATTTGTGCTCCATCACCGGTGAAGGTCTCTTTACGTCTGCGTACCTTAGCGGTTGAAGACCGATACAATCAGTACGAGCTGGCAGAAACGTTAGCACGCCGGGCGAAATGCTTAGCGGTATTTCGTCCGCCGTTACGTTCTGAGTTCAAATTCCGCCGAGGTCGAATTTGCCTTTCATCCTTTCAGGGTCGAAAAATTAAGTACCAGTTACGCACTGGGGACGATATAATCGACTTAATACCTTTGCCTGTCCGTGTTTGTCCCCTCTATGTTTAGCCCCTTCTATGTCCCCCTTACGTTCAGCCTCTTCGTTATAACAATATTCGAAAATTCTGTATTCTTGATATTATTTCCTTTTCTCTTTTGATGTTAGTTGCAAATACCACAAGACACATCAATAATTCTCTCACATGGAAAATGATATAAATTAAAACATAAAATCTAGTATTAATCGTGTAAGATAATTGATATCTTAATTACATTTAATGTTTTTTTGAAATGCATACCACGTTATTTTATGAAAATTTGGAACGTTCTGGAAATACATTTCACTCTTATATTCTGGTGTAATTTTCGGGAGCTCTAAATGTTTCAAACCCCATTTAACAGAACTTGTTCTGCGGATCGACTGTAATTCAATTAGCATTAACAGGAATAAAGTGTTAATAGACATACTTTCATATTAATATCTTCCTTTTCATCATACACCTACATACAACTGTATGTAGACATCTGCTGATGAAGGTATATGTCTGATATCCATGTTGACTATGAATTATTTATATCTTGTGATATCGCTGTTCTGAATTGGCCTTCATTCTCATTGTGTTCAACTTATGAAGAAGCTTTGAGTTCTTAGTCTATGATGGGTTTGTTGAAAATATTCTATCATTCATTACGGGATTGAACAACATTGGGGTTTCGGTTATGGCTTACGGTAACTCTTACTTAAGTGTTTCACTTTTACCTTGTGGAGGTTTTCGTTGCACACAACACACACACACACACACACACACACGTATATGTGACTGCACGTAGTAAGAAATTTGTTTCAAAACGATAAAGTTCCGGGTTCGGTCCCAAAGCTTGGCATCTTGGGCAAGTGTCTTATGCTATAGTCTTGGCTGACGTAAGCTGAAAAAACCCTTCGTGCATATGTATGTATGAGTGTGCTTGTGTGGGTGTGTATGTGTATGTGCAATTTTGTGTATGTGTATATTTTTTGGTGAGGAACAACCGTGATGGAGGAAAAGCACCGCAGATGTGGCCAGAAATTAGCGGCTTGTTGGCCACATTTTTCCGACTAAAAGGGTATTTTACCCGATTTACTAAATTTTTTCATTTGCTATTCTCCTGCGTTTGAGATTTCCAAAATTTCTAACACACATGCGGGCGCCCGCGTGCACAATCACACGCACACGCACACACACACACATGTTTTTGGGTTATATGCTACATAGGTAATGTCTGTGGGTATATACACAGTGATATAAGAATGTTTAAATAATTGGGTAAGTACTCATATGCGAGAGTGTTTGTGTGTATAATAGTATGAAGGAGACGTAAATAACACATACACACATACATACGCATGATACATACATACATACATATATATATATATA
>NC_068988.1:22795061-22795861 GCF_001194135.2 Octopus bimaculoides | reverse complement strand
ATATATATATATATATATACATAAGCATGTACACAAATACGCATGCTTGTATTTATGTGTATAAGTGTATACAGATATAGATACAAAGGAAGATATATATCGATGTATAAATAGAGATAATTAAAGAAAACTTTTAAATATCCCCAGGAGAAGAATTTTGTGTTAAAAGCACTTAGGATAATAAAAATAAAATAAAATTTGAAAAAACACACGATCATGTTTGTAAGGTATATTCAAATGAAATATTATTGCTTAATTATCAACACAAACATACACAAAACAACACAAACACGGCCCCACGCACACATAGACAATAAAATATAAACATACGCATACTTGCAAATATACCGAACCATAGACATATGCGCATATATATACATATATATACATGTATATATTCTACTTACATCAGTAATTTGTGCCCATCTATTTTCCCCTCATTCTAAATATATGTTTTATATTAAGAACATATGCATAAGTGTTCATGCATACACAGAATACACACACAGATACACATACATTAACGCTAAATAATATATATATATATATACGCACACGGTTTTTTGAGATTGGAAATGTTTTTTGTCAACGCGTCTCTTCTAATCTCCCTCTCTCCCACCGTGTATATATATATGTGTGTGTGTGTGTGCGTGTAGATATATATACATACATATACATGTGTGTAGATATATATATATATATATATACATATATATGCATATGTATATACTGTTTATATATGTATTTATATATCTACATATATATGCATATATTACGCGTATATATGTGTAGGTATTTAT
>NC_068988.1:22793716-22794264 GCF_001194135.2 Octopus bimaculoides | reverse complement strand
TATCTATCTATCTATCTATCTATCTATCTATCTATTTGTATGTCAGTGAGTGTGTTTGCTTCTATGTATGTATCTATATAGAAGTCGACTACGTTTGCCTCACGCACAGGTAGATAATGAAGTAGGTACATATAGGTTTTCATATGTTTGTTGTTTAGTCAGAACTAACACCAATAACATATTATTTATTGAAATAATCACGCAATCCAGAAAATTAAATTGATACGTTGCTGAATCTTTATTACCGATATTATATGGTTGTGTGTGTGTGTGTGTGTGTGTGTGTGTGTGTGTATGTTTGTGTGTGTCTGTGTGTGTGTTCGTGTGCGTATTTTTGTGTGTGCATGTGTGTATGTGTGTTAGCTGGCAGCATGTGTTTGTATTGCCCGGTTTGTGCGTGTACGTAAGATTGATACGGAGCATACAATTATATTCATTTATATGAATATATATGCATATACATGTTTATTTATATATGTATATACATACATATATACTTATATGTATGTATGTATGTATATATATATATATATATATATATATATATA
>NC_068988.1:22793482-22793706 GCF_001194135.2 Octopus bimaculoides | reverse complement strand
ATAGATAGATAGATAGATAGATAGATAGATAGATAGATAGATACATAGGTAGATAGATAGATAGATAAAACACACACACAGACATACACACACACATATACACAGATTGATATATATCAATATATGTATATATATATACATATGTATGCATATATGTCTGTGTAAGTACATACATATATACATATATATATATATATATATATATAAAAATATATGCATATATC
>NC_068988.1:22791628-22793472 GCF_001194135.2 Octopus bimaculoides | reverse complement strand
ATATATATATATATATATATATATATATATATATATATATATATATATATATATACATATGTGTTTGTATCTGTGTGTATGCATGTATGTACTTACATATGTATTTCTGTATGTGTGTACTTACATATGTATTTCTGTATTATTGTTATGTGACGTGCGTTTTAATATCATTCATATTTGTATTAGTAAGTCTGGGGTTAATACTCCGTGACCGTTGTACTCCCCACTTTTCTGTTTGTTGTTATTGTTTTAACGTTTTTTTTTTCTAGTTTATATTTCTATATATACATGCAATGGCGATGAAGACAGTTCTAATTTCCTCATTAAAGCACCAATAACCTCATTTCCCCGAAAGTAATTGTTGCAAATTATATTCTTTCGATGTTTTTGATGGGATCAAGTGGTTTGATGTGTTAAGAACATTTATTAAATATACTGATTGAATTTCACGTGGGAAACATTGTATAAACACTTAGTCCATATACACTATCTGTACCACAAAGAACGCAGTAACATATTTTCTCCAGTATATGACGAAGTTCAAGTTTCGTATCGTTTTTAGTACCATTTTTAATACATTAATAGTTGTATTATTTGACATTGTACTTTCCACTTGTTTCGCTTCAGGTCAATCATGTTCAAGTAGGAGTATCTTTTTATCTTTTAACTTTTATCTATTTTTAACTTTGTTTTTAACTTTTACTTATTTGACTGTGGCGGCCACACTGGGGCACCACCTAGAATGATCAATAAATTCCTGTAGCAATTATCTCGTGCATATGTGCATATATTTATGTACATGTTTGTGTGTGCATGTATTTCTGTGTATATATTTGTTAGTGTATGTGTACGGCGTATATGCATATATATGCATATAATCATATAAACATAGTCATATATACATACACTCATAATTACAGAGAGAGAGAGAGAGAGAGAAAGAGAGAGAGTGAGAGAAAGAGAGAGAGAGGTAGAGAGAGAGTCAAATAAAATAAACGAGCATTCAAAATAACAATAACAAACCACAAAAAGACGTGCGCACGGAATGTATTAGTTTCACGTTGAAGAAAAAGTGAAATTTTTGACGTTTCGAGAATAGCTCTTTTTCCGAAAGAAAAAGGGGAAAAAGGAAGCGTTCAGAGGAGGGGGAAAAATCACCAAAACCAGGTGTGCAATTACATTGCTGAAGAAGGTTTTGCAGGAGGATAAATTAATTATGATTTTATTCGTCATATTCTTTCTCGGTTTCACACGCTTATTGCAAAGGTCCTTCAGTTTTTCTAAGCCCTGTGAAAGAACTCGAAATGGTGGGCCTCCAACCAACCAGGCATTTCGCGAAACCCTTAAAACCGGGAAATTTTTAGCACCCATTGTATAGACACACACACGCACATTTATGTATAGATATATGTATTTATGCATGAATCTGTCTCTGTGTCTTTCTGCTTGTATATGTCCCTCTCCAGTACGGGGCAACTAGTGTTGCTCTTTTACGTCCATCTAACACAGCGGTTAGTCAAAAAGATAGTAATAAAATACGCGCTTGGCATAAAACTAAATACTGGGGTCAATCAGAGTGCGCTCACGTTTATAATTATATTATATTCATGAAGAAAGCATTGAAGTTACTTCCATGTTTTGTCTTCGTCCCCTTAATTAAACTGTTGAATGCAACAAAGCCCTACATTGAGGTAACCACCAACAGTTTCTTTGTAAGAATATATGCTATTCTATTCATCTTTCAATTAACGCTTGTGTGTATTTTTAGTGTATATAAGAATACATTAAGAAGGAAAAAATAATATTATATATATACATATATATATATATATATATATATATAT
>NC_068988.1:22788507-22790498 GCF_001194135.2 Octopus bimaculoides | reverse complement strand
ATATATATATATATATATATATATATATATATATATATATATATATGTGTGTGTGTGTGTGTGTGTGTGTGTGTATACACACACGTATGTATGTATATGCATATTTGTATGTTTGCGCGTTTTTATGTAAGTAGGTTTGTATGCATGTACGTACTCTATGTCAGGTATGTATGTGTATATTTGAATAATTGACAAGTTGACAGAAGTATGTATGTGTGCGCATGAGCGTGTGTGTATGTGTGTGTGTGTTTGTAAATCCTATGTCATATATTCATGTCTCCTGTAACATATATCGAAACTCATTTCTCCGGTACATTATCGTCTATCAGCTTCAGCTTCTCAATGGACAATTTTATGAAAACATTTTTATTAAATCTATCACTCACACACGTAGGTGATTTCGGATGTTTTTCCGACATCGCATATTCCCATTCATCTTTCTAAAATTCTTGTTTAAGATACGAATTTTACAAAATATTTCATTCCTTTGTCATCCAAATTTCTTAGCATATATATTTTGATCTGGACCCTGTATGTCATGGCCGGATAATTTTTTGGTATACACTAAATACAGTCTTTCACGTGGAAATCGGATGTGATAGAGAAAGGAAGTGGAATAATTGTTATACTTAATGGATTTCACATGGCTTTGAATTTTAAACTTCTCTTACGTCATGGTTAATGAAACAGAATTAGGCGTGGCGGTGTGGTAAGAAGTTTGCTTCCCAACCACATGGTTCTGGGTTTAGTACCGCTGGGTAACACCCTGGGCAAGTATCTTCAACTATAGCTTTGAGCCGACCAAAGCCTTGGGAGTGGATTTGGTTGGGGGAAACTGAAAGAAGCCCGTCGTGTGTGAGTGTGTGTGTGTGTCTGAGAGAATAATAAAAAGAGAGAGAGAGAGAAAGAGGGAGAGAGAGAGAGAGAGAGAGAGAGAGAGAAAGAATGTGTGTGACCTTGTGTATATGTTTGTCCTCCACCGCCTCTTGGCAACCGGTGTTGGTTTGTTTAGGTCACCGCAACCAAGCGGTTCGGCAATAGAACAAGTACCACGCGTTACAAAACAAAACAACCATTAACAAATTAAGCACTGGTGTCAGTTCGTTCAACGAAAATCTTACAAGGTGGTGCCCCAGTATGTCCGTAGTCTAATGACTGAAAGAAGTTTAAAAAAAAAAGGAAATTAAAAAATAAGGAAGCAAAAACTGTACTGTCCCCTTATATATAAAGAAAAGAATATGGGACAAAGCATTCAAACAAATATTTGGGTGGGACTGAGAGTAGCTGGAGAACCGCTGGATTAACGGATAACGATTGCTCTCCCTCGTAAATCATTTACACATGTTCGTTATTTTGTTAGTATCAAAACGACTTTGACCTCATCTTTCAGTCCTTACATAAGGTCTTTGTTGTCAAAGAAAACATGATTTATTCCGGCACATTTTTTATTTTCCTTCTTATTTTTGTTTATATTTTTATTTTTATTTTTATTCGACTCTGGTTATGTTCACCGTATCAAGCTATCGATATAATGCGTAATGCGATGATATATGATATACAGTGTGTATTTGTGAATGTGTGTGTATGTGTGTGTATTTATATGTATGTGTGTGCATGTGTGTGTGCATATGTATGTGTGCATGTATATATATATGTACATATATATATACACACACACACGCTTCCACATATATATATATATATATATATATACATATACTTACACACACACACACACACACACACATATATATACACATATATACATACATACATATATATATATATATATATACATATACATATATACATATACTTACATATATATATATATCTATGTATATATATATATACATATACTTACATATATATATATATAAGTACATAAATATATAGATACACAGACACATGTAAGCACACAAACACACGCACACACACACACACACACACACACACACACACATATATATATATATATATATATATATATA
>NC_068988.1:22787329-22788102 GCF_001194135.2 Octopus bimaculoides | reverse complement strand
ATATATATATATATATATGGAAGAACATAAAATATGATATGTTACTTGATGCGATCCCGATACGATGCATTTTAGTTCGTATATTTCTGTAATTGGAACAGAATCTGTGTATATTCTGCTTATCAATTTGGTAATGCAATCCCGCATAGTTATCGAGAAAAAAATAAGTTATATATTCATTTCATTACCGCTTCATTATAAGATTTTAGTTCGTTTTTTCTACAGGAAGAAAGCCAGAACAAGACAAAGAAAATTAAAGAGACAGAGAGACAGGCAGAGAGTGATTGAGACAGATATAGATAGAGTAGCTTGTAATTATTAACGAAAATGCGATTGGCAGTACCTGGCGCTGTATTTACATGTATTATTACATATATTAATACATATATTAATACATATATTAGTACATACACCACGTGCATATATTATTTAACTAAAGAAAGCAGTGCGATGGTGTATAACTTGTAAACAATTGTAAAATTGTTTAACCTCGGGCTCTGTTTTTAGAACGAGGCTATATTAATATTTGTTACACACACGAATGTACTTTTATATTTTTTGTCTTATTTCAGTCAATGATTTGCGGTCATTCTGGGGCACCATCTTGGAGAGTTTAGTCTGACAAATAAAGCTCTACTTATTTTTTTTTAAATTTGTGTCTTTTGCCAAACCGGTAAGTTACAGGGACAGAATCAAACGAACGCCGTAGTAAAGCGGTGGTTCGATGGACGAACACCAGCACAAAGACACACGTATGCATATATATATATATA
>NC_068988.1:22785912-22786818 GCF_001194135.2 Octopus bimaculoides | reverse complement strand
GGTGGTGCTGGTGATGGTGGTGGTGGTGGTGGTGCGGCTGCTGCTTCTGAAGAAGAAGAAGAAGAAGAAGACGGTGATGATGATGACGATGATGATGATAACGACTTTGTGAACTTCGTCTCTGGCTGTGAGTACCATCATCAACGCAATTCTCAAAACCTAATTTGAAATTTGAGTATCTACTCTGTTCAAAAATTTGTCGCCTGGCCAAAATTCTGGGTTAATTATTGGTAGTTTTATTCACCAGCAATTTTAAACCTCGAGATTCTGGGAATTTTTATTCCACACCCATATATATTTAGTTTTTCAGTTACAGAGGACATTGCCGGTCTTTAAAAGGAAATTGAAACCGCTAATTCTTAGAAAAGGGGAAAATTGGTAAAATGAGTGCTAATGTGATTAGAGAAAGCAGGTCCTTCTTAAACGGTATAAAAGCATGAAAATTATGGTGGATAATTAGTCTTTAGCGGTTCTGCAATGTTTGTTATCAATGGAGCAAGAAGAAGCATGTTTAGGGTTTAGAATTGAGGACTGACAAAATTCTAGACAGCAAATGCACTCACGAACTTGCTCTCTTTCTTTCTTTCTTTCTTTCTTTCTTTCTTTCTTTCTTTCTTTCTTTCTTTCTTTCTCTCTATCTATCTCCCTCACCCTCTCTCTGACACACACGCACACATTCAAGTGCAGGCATACATACAAATGCAAACAATTAATTACACACATACTATAGATACGTATACACACACACACATACATATATATACATATATATGTATATATATAGATATAAGTGTATATATATATATATATACATATATACATATATATGTGTGTGTGTATCTCTCTCTCTCTCTCTCTCTCTCTTTATATATATATATACATATATTATGCATATATACGTATATT
>NC_068988.1:22785035-22785902 GCF_001194135.2 Octopus bimaculoides | reverse complement strand
TATATATAGTTATATATTTATATCGATATCTATATACATATATATATATAAGTTTATGTACGTGTATTTATATGTGCATGGATATATATGTGCATATATAGGTGCTCACACAACACATGTTATATATATATATATATATATATACATATACACGCAAACACACAAGCACATACACACATATAGAGACACAGTACCTAAATATGCAAATATGTTTCCTGTACAGGTCTCGTTTCAATTTTGAAACAACGTCATACAACAAGAAAGAAAATTATATTTACAGTAAGTCTACGAATCAATGCGCGTGAGTGTGTGAGTTTAAAGGTGTATGTGTTGGGTGTGTGTGTGTGTTTCTTGGTGCATGTGTAAGCGTGTGTAAGTCTGTTTTACTTCCTTGCAAGTTCGCATACTTGCAGCAAAATATCGTTGATGCATGACAGATTGAAAAAGAACGCTTCAACTACTAACAAGTTAAGTCACTGGTAAACCCATAAATACTATACGTGTGTGCGTGCGTTTGAATATATATACCAATAAAGAACCAAATGACCTTCCCGACCCATAGGATCATAAGACCTGTTTGCGATATTCTGTGGCGATATATATTGCAGTCCCGCCCTCTGGACAGAACACCGGTCCATCTCATAGTTTTTTTGTTTTTTTTTTGGAGAGCTTTGGAAAATGGATCAACATGAAATGAAGTACTTGGCACAAGAACACAACGCATCGCGAGGCCCAGAAATCGGAACCACAATATAAGCAGTCATGAGTGCAGCACCTTAAAAATTAAACCTAAACCATGCACCTCCATTGATGCATATATATGTATATGCATACTCTCTCTCTTTTTTTCTCTCTCACGTATATATA
>NC_068988.1:22776195-22783750 GCF_001194135.2 Octopus bimaculoides | reverse complement strand
TCTCTAAAAAAATTCACGGTAATCCTTGGCCATGCGGCACCAAAAATCAACGATAAGAAAGGCACTTACGAATTCATCGGCTAGCGAGTTCAGGCATCCCACCCCAAAGAAATCCATTCCATGTGCGCCACAAATAGTCCCGTATGAAAAAAAGTTCCGTGTGGAGGGGTTACGGTTTAACTATCTAACTTAGAGATATCAAATATAAAATATACAAGAAATGAGGGCAGGGAATCGTCAATTAATAATAGAATTAACAATTAACAATTTTGCCAAGTATATTTTTAGAAATGATGACATTTGAGAGATTTGATGACATTGAGAGAAATGATGACATTGAGAGATTATTTGATTATGCAACTGTTTGTTTCCATAATGAGACCTCGCGGAAAACATCATGGTTCTATCAGCCGCTACTAAATTCAAACTACGGCGAACAAAGATGGCCTTGAAATCAACGATTTTAAAATAACGGAGACAACCCTCGTATATCGCGTGAAGAATCACAAGTAGATCTCACTATGCAACCAAACAGTCGCATAACCAAATACCTGTCGTGTCTAAACAGTTGTAGCGAATAATAAATAAATGTCCAACCGTACTCCTTCTTCTTGACTCTAATTTTTCCATTTTTTTTTAATCTACTTTGGGCACAAGGGCCGAAATTTTGGGGAAAGAGCCCAGTCAATTAGATCGACGCCAGCACGCAACTGATATTCAATTTATTGACCCCGAAAGGATGAAAGACAAAGTCGACCTCGGCGGAATTTGAACTCAGAATGTAAAGACAGACGAAATACCGCTAATCATTTTACCTGGCGTGCTAACGTTTCTGCCTGCTCGCTGCTTTTACATTCAAACACGACGAATGTCCAAACTTGGACTTGAAAGTCATCTTTTCATTTTCACATTTGAAAACCTTTACTTTTAGCTTACTTTAGAAGAAAATTACGCGCAATTTTGTTGACAGCTGTTAGTCCAGTGTCGAACATTTTAGCCATATTTTACCTTTTTTTTTTATTTCCATAAAGGCAAGCAAGCTTCTGAGTGTCACAAAGAGATATGTGAAGTTTATGATGTTGATTACTTAAAAGAACACACAGATCAGAAATGGTTTTAAAAATTCCATTCTGGAGATTTTTCACTCAAAGATGACCAACGTTTTGGTCGACCTACTGAAGTTGGTGATGACTGAATCAAATCCATAATTGAATCTGATTGTCATACGACTGTGCGAGAGGTTGCAGAGAGATTAAATGTATCACACACAACAATTAGCAATCACTTGGAAAATGTTTTGGAATCGTTCAGAAGCTCGATATTTGGGTTCCACATAAATTGAAAGAGATTCACTTAACACAACGAATCAATATTTGCGATATGCATCTCAAATGCAATGATATCGACCTTTTTTTTAAACGAATTTTAAACTGAGAATTTTTTTAAACTGGTGATGAAAATGTATTTTCAAGCGTTTCCTCAGGACGCTCCAAACTGACGTTGGAGGAATCTAGGTTTCTAGACTTGTTCTTCTTGTGGACTTCTCTGGGCTTCACAAGAGTTTTTGGCGAATCCGCTCGACCGTCTTTTCCGATGTTAATGGTCATCCAGATCCTTTTGCTCTGCACAGACAGCCTTCCTCCTTGAATTTTTTGTACCATGTCCACATCTGCATTTCCGTTGGTGACTTTTTAGAGAACTCTCACACAAATGCATGCTGCACAGTCTTGTTCGAGCTGTGTTCGAACATACTCCAACACAAAACGCCTTCTCTCTTCCATTGAATGGTATTTCTATACCTGAAAATGTAAACATATCAAACATTAAACAAAATTTTGACCTGTTTCTACACATGCTGTTAAATTTGAAGTCATTTGAACAAGAACTGACAAAGTTATTACATTGCGAAATGATATCATTTTTTTGAAACACCGTGTTTATATATATATATATATATATATATATATATATACACCCACGTGTATACTTATATATAGATAAATATATATGTGTATGTACATATGTCAAGTAGTTGTTTTACAAAAACTTTAAAATATACATGTATATAAAAATACATGTAAATTTGAATGATTTTTGCGAAAACATACTTGATACAGTTACAACATTTAAAGAAAGCATTTTTAAAAGTTATTAACTACTTGAAAACTACTGAAGGATCAGAATGCCACAAATCTTTGGGAAATAAATTTTCGTATAACGTGTACATTGTGTGTAAACGATTTCGTTGGTCCCCTTTTCAAACACACGTGGTCAAGGCTAATGCATAACGACTAAGAATCTCAGACATGGACCAACTGTAGTTGGCAAGAGAAAAGATTTAGAGATAACAAGAAAATAAATACCAAAAAGAGAAAGTGGTGGGAAAAGAGAAATATAGATAGAATAGTAGATTTGGCACAAGTTTTCATTGCGTGATGGCATGTTTCGTCACATGAACATTACCTGTGGTAAATAGAAATATTAAATTAAAACGGGTTTAGTGTGACAACTGATAAAGAGATTTCACGTGGAATTCGAAATTTAACACAGAATATTCCGTTATGGCGAGGTTAAACAATATATCGGTATTAGTAGTGAATGAGAGACACCGTTCAAAGATTTATATATCATTATAGTGAAACCTGGTTCACAAATCGATTTCAACAATTTGCTAGAATGTTTCGCTCTGCTATTATTCAGTATTAAATAAAACTTCTTCTAATCCTACCAGCATTTCAACATATCCGGTTTTAATGAACTAGGTTTCAATATGATATAAGCACAAGTTAGATATGAGCCCCGCGGCAAATGGAAATATGTTGGAATTTATTGAACAAACCTGGAAACGAAATGATTTAATAGCTTCTGAATTATAAGCAAAATGATATTCTAGTTAAATGTCTCTAGCTTAAAAGTGTAACTTGTCTTTTTCGTCATATGAACTTTATTATTATGTTTGAAATATTGTATAACGATTTTCAGACGTAGAATATCATTAGTTTTCTGTGATTTCACTGTTATGATTTACTTAAATAATGGTAAGTGGTAGTTTTGGTGGTGAAGGTGGGGAGAATTACATTAAATGAAACAAGTGTCTGAATGATATTTGTTTGTTTTAATGCAATCCAGTACTCTACAGCATGAGATCGAACAGAGCCGACGAGATTTCTAGACCTACAACGTAACGATAATAATAATAATTATTATTATTATTATCATTATTATTATTATTATTGTTATTATTATTATCCTTACTACGATAGGCACAATGCCTGAAATTTGGGGGAGGGGACTAGTCGATCAGATTCACCCCAATGCTCAACTGGTACTTAATTCATCGACTCCGAAAGAATGACAGGCAAAGTGGACCTCTGCGGAATTTGGACTCAGAAAGTAAGGACGGATGAAATGCCGCTAAGCATTTTGTCCGGCGTGCTAACAATTCTGGCAGCTCAGTCCTAAAGATAATGATAATGGGTTCAAATTTTGGGGGATTTTGGAGCAATTTCGAGGGAATTCTTGGTAAGTCCTACCAAGAACAATATCAAAATTATAGAAGCTGTGATGACAATTCAAAACCTGACAAGAGATGGGAGAGAGAGGCTTTCCTTTCTGGAAAAAAATGCAAGGCATCAAAGCTGAAAATGTAGGGATACTGAAGGAGAGAAGCGGAAAAGATTGTCTAGGAGTGGCTGTGTGGTAAGTAGCTTGCTTACCAACCACATGGTTCCGGGTTCAGTCCTACTGCGTGGCATCTTGAGCAAGTGTTTTCTACTATAGCCACAGGACAACCAAAGCCTTGTGAGTGGATGTGGTAGACGGAAACTGAAAGAAGCCCGTCGTCAGATCTATCACATCATGATAAAAGATTTTCTTCTTCCTCTTCTTGTTTGCGAATCACTGTTCCGTTATAAGTTTTAAAATCTAATGCATGTCAGCTAAAACATCGTGGATCTAACTATCTATAAATCTACAGAAACGTACCTAATGGATCTAGCTTCAAACACGTGTTTCGTTTGAGTTTCTAATTCATTTATGTTTTTTTAGAATCTGCTACTCGTGAGCCTATTTCACTGTTACTTCATATATAAATAGAGGAATAATTATATACAACACACACATACACACACACTCACATACAGTTGTATACATTCACACGCACGCATAAATATATAGCTTTGAAATATCTACGCCTGTGTGTATGTGAGTGTACGTTTGTCCGTGCTTTTTCTATTTGCATGTGTGTATGCTTGTGTGTGAATGTAAGTGCATATGTGTTTGTACGTGTACGCCTGCGTATATCTGTTTAAATATGTATGTGCATGCGTGAGTGTGTGTGCATGTATGTGTGTGTGTGTCTGTTTTCCTAATCACTCTATCTGACTGTCCAGATTTCTCTATTTCCATGAACAGTTTCACTCATTCTCCTAGAACAAGTCTCGACAAGACTAGACAGATGCCTTACACTGCACCGGATGCCTGCTTCCGGAAACATACTAATGTGACAATAATAAATATACAAATAAATACATAAATCCAAACGATAAAGATATAAACATAATTAGCCAATATTTTACCCACAATTCACAGCTGCAGTACATGTGTAGTTTGGGGAACGTGGTGATGGCTAGATCTATGTTAGTAACACCTTTCGCTTGTTATTTCTATTGATTAGTCTCCGCATCATTTCCATTCCACAACGGATGGTTTCCGCAGTGTTAATGTTTGTAATTATTTTTCCTTTTTAATAGACAAGATAATGTGAAGGATTGAGCCGGATAAAATTGCTCAGCTGTAATTAAAATCGCACAGTTGATTATATACGCATTTATTAGAACACGTATACACACACATATGTATGCACTGACTGTGAACATTAATAAATGGACACCTGTTCATGCACCATATTCACACACACACATACACACATACACACACACACACACATACGCATCGCAGCATACACATATTTATATATGTGTCTGTATGTGCATATGTGTAGCTTTCTTGTTAGCGCGTATAGGTTTATGCATATGAGAATTTTACATACCATCATAAAGTAAAAATAAAATGACCATGGGATTGCATTTAGAAAGTTCCCCTCCGAGGCGTAGCTCCAGGCAGGGTTGTTTTCTGTTTTTTCACGAAAGACCAGCAGTTGCCCATGTATACCAGCCTCCCCTCTACGAGCCACCGATGTTATACAAAGGAAAGGCAAAGCCCGATATAGCTTCCTACCATTGACATCGTAACTCATTTCGACAACTGGGTGAACTGGAGCAACGTGAAATAAAGTGTCTTGCTCAAGAGCACAACATACAGCTCGGTCCAGGAATCGAAATCACTAGCTCATGATTGCGAGCTCTAATCTTTGAGCCATGCGCTTTCACAGGTACAATCATACACATATGAAAAAAAAAATCAAACAGCAACTTGAAGGTACATACCCTCAATGTATTACAGTAGTTTTTAAAATTTACACATGCAAGTAAAAGGCTGACAGTCTGAGGAAGCCACTCTGTGGTGAAACTTTTCCTTGTAAGTATACACACACACATATACACTCAAATGAACCGAAAAAATTTTAGAGTGGCCTGTATTTGAATAACTTTTCCTCCCTCAATAAGCGTCATCAACACAGTAGTTTTCTTACCTCGTCTCCAGCAGATGGGACTCTTAGACACATGTGAAAAAAGAGTAGAATAAATCTGTGGTCTAGGTAATTTGTATAAATGAAACGAACATAAGGTAATAGAAATAACATAGAGAGGCCACTGACATGTATTTCAACAACAAACATCATAGACCATAATCATAAGTAGATACACTACATAAATGTAAGTTGAAGTGTTGCTGCTGATTTCAAACTCTATATTGATTTGCTTGATGTAGCAGATCCATAATGAAAGACGTTGTGGTATATTCCTCCTGCGTTTCTCTACACAGGGGATACGTTGTACAATATGTTGTTTCCGCTTTTTTAAAATCTGAAGTTCGTTTTGCAAACATGTAGTTTCGGCTTACTTAGACAAATGCCTCCTGTGGGAATTTGGGAGATGAAAACTGTGTGGAAGCTCACCATGTGTATGTACGTATGTATGTATGTATGTATGTATGTATGTATATAAAATTTATTAATGAGGGTAGAAATTGATATTAACCAATTAAAACCAGTGGTCTAGCATATTAAAAAAATCCGAAGATTAAAATTATATTACATACAAAAATAAGAGGAAGGACCAGCAAAAGTGGACTCCTATATGCTAGAAATAGATGCCGAATCATCTAACCACGAAAAAAATATATGTTCTCAGTAAAAATTCAGCGACACAACATATTGTAAAAGGGCAAGACAAATGAAAAAATACTAAATAAAAAATCCATTAACCTACGTACCATGGTTTCACCTGTTAAAATTTACATAAGTAAACAAGTGATCAATTAATTGAAATTTAATCATCAATGATTATCTATTATCTCTGACTTCCATCCATCTACTTACAAGCTTTTTAATACCATCAATGTAAAACTCTTTTGGTTTCAAAGCGAAGAACTCTGAAATGTCAGTTTCAATCTCCCCCTGGCTTGCGAAAGTTAAGTCTCCAAATGATTCTGTAAACTACGAAACAAGTGGTAGTCTGAAGGAGCAAGGTAGTGAGAATAAGGCTGATGAGGAATTTTTTTCTCAACCAAGCTCTTCGATCTTCTGTGATGTGATCTTTGTAGTGTGGAGTCGCGAATTTCCTGATGAAACATCACTCCTTTTCGAATCACTAAAGCGGGTATTTTTTCCTTCAAAGCTTGGTTCAAACGCTCTAATTGCTTTGAGCATTGATAGTTGCATGAGGTGGTAACAATTCAAAGTGAATTACTCCTTTGCAATCCCACCAGATAGAGAGAAGAACGTTTTTCCCATGAAGTTCCCTTCTCTTTTGTGGTTGAGCTTTTTCCGCTTTTACCAACCCACTGTTTACGACGTTTAACATTTCGATAGAAGATCCATTTTACGTCACCAGTCACAAGTCTAGCCAAAAAGGGTGAAATGAATTCGTGAGAATGGAGATAAGAGCAGATGTCAACTCAAGATTTGCAGTTGCTTTCGGACAATTCATGAGCCCCCCATTTTCCAAGTTTAGGAACGTTTCCAAGTTTTTGAAGATGACGATGAACAGTTGTATGGTTTGAACTAAGTTTTATTGCTAATTCTTCAACTGATAATGCAGGATTTTCTTCAAGTAATGCCTCAAGGAGCTTATCATGAAATTCAACTGGATGTCCTGTTCGATCTTCATCTTCAAGGCTGAAATCTCCATTTCTGAAGTTTGAAAAACATCTTCTGCAAGTTCTTTCACTCAAGCATTCTTTCCCATAAACTGAGTGCATGTTTCGAGTCGCTTCGGCTGCAGAGTTTCCTTTTTTTATACTCATAAAGCATTACATGCTTTAAATGCTCTTTGAATATTTCCATGTTACGCACTCGGATTTTGTAGGGCCGCCGAGAGTGCACCGGACACCGTCCGAGAGGCGGCGCACTACATGCACCATATCTGTATCA
>NC_068988.1:22775191-22775797 GCF_001194135.2 Octopus bimaculoides | reverse complement strand
CAGGAGATTTGACCGCAAAAATCTAAATTAGACTCCTTAGGGATCAAATCTCTCTCTTTTATATATATATATATATATATATATATATATATGCACATACACGGACGCTCACACACATATATATATACACATACACATACAGACACGCACACATATATACATTTATATGTTCATGCATACATAGATTCATTTAAATGTAAGTATGAATGTATGTATGTAGACGGTCTGTGCACGAACAATAATTTCTATTCACACATTTCAGTGCACACATGTTTACTTACGCTTTGCCGTTGTGTATATCTGGGTTATGCAAGTGTGGGATTTTACTCCCATGTGTGCACCAATGCGAAAACGTGGTATGCGACTGTTTTATGTGTATTTGTGCATATCGAGAATATAAGGTGACGGAAGTGAGTTAATAACGGAAGCCAATTTACGCAAGTTAGAGTTATTTGATAAGTATAACAAATGGCGCCAACATATTAACTGAGTCTCTCAGTAGTATCGTGTTAATGGAAAAATGTGTTTTAAATAAGAAATATTGAAAGAAGAAAGTGAGTTAGGTAACCCCGATGCTGATCGGGGCCAGTCATGAATTACTTCACT
>NC_068988.1:22771420-22774668 GCF_001194135.2 Octopus bimaculoides | reverse complement strand
TATATATATATATATATATATATATATATATATGCATGTATGTGTATTTTTGTGCATGTTTGTGTGTGTGCGTGTATGTATGTATATGTTTCTATGTGTGTGTACCTGTTACTGGTTTCAGCTAAAGGGTGGGGCCATGCTGGAGCCCAAACTTTCAGTGTGTTTGAATGTATTTTCTGCACCGTTTATCTTGAAGTAGCGTGTAGGCGAGAGCCGCTCTTCTTCGTGACTCATGTTCCGATGCGGTTTCACCTGTTAACTCAGGTAAAATTTGTACGTATAACTGTTTAAAATTTCAGCGCGATCGGATGAACAATACTCGAATTATAAGCGCACAAAAAAACAGACAGACAGACAGAACAGGATTTATATATGAGATGAGATAATGAGGAAGACCTCTACATGGTAGCCAGACCTGGTAGAAATAACAGTCAAATCTTCTTCAAATCACACCTTGCTGTCTTATGTATGTATGTGCCAATGAGGGAGACCTCTATATGTATGTATATATGTATGTATTAACAGTTCTTTGGCTTTATGCATTTGACAATTGTTGTTTTAAGTTAGATAATCGTATTGAGCCACTAAACAATACTCGCGTTATAAGCACACAGACAGACAGGATGGGAGTTATATATTAGATGTATATAATATATATGACGGGCTTCTTTCAGTTTCCGTTTATCAAATCAACTCACAAGGCTTTGGTCAGCTCGTGACTATAGTAGACGACACACCTTCCCAAGGTGCTACGCAGTTGGACTGAACCTGGAATTATGCGATTGGGGAAAAAGAATTATGTAAGGCCTAATTGATTTACCGGCCTGGTTTGACAAAGCACAGACAAACTTGTAACGGAGAATGAAAACAACTCCTTTCTCGAAATCTATAGAGCTATTACATTTATTTAAAATGTATAATCTGAGTATAGAATCATTTAGTCTCCAAAACCATTCAGAGTTTAACAGCTAACATTAACTAATTTGCCGTCAGGTAGAAAAAGAAAATGGAGTGTGAAGTTTTTCTGAGTATAGAAACCTTGTTATGCTATGGTTTCATCAACAACAGTCTTTTAATTTGTTCGTAAGTAAGGATTGCTGCTAGCGCTGCATTTGAAAAAATTGTAACAGCTCCCCTGGTTGATACCATTGAGCATCTTACGAAGCCCTTGTCAGCCATATTTACGCTTGTAGCTACAAATATAACTGTTGTCTTTGGTGCTATACATATCGTAAAGGCGTTATTCGAAATAAATAATTTATCTTGGTTATCTGTTCGTTTTGATGCTAAATACGTTGTCATTTCTGTTCAATTTAAAAATAGTATTTGCTAATGACGATATATTTCTTGACAATGTTCGAGTCTATATGGAATATATATATATATATATTATATTTATCTTATGATATTTAATTTTAATTTTTTATAAATTGATTTTAATTGAGTTTTTACCTGTAATTTTGGATTTTGTCCCTAATATTATTATTATTATTATATATATATATATTCCCGGAGCGGGGTGTATGTTGTGTTCTTGAGCAAGACATTTCACTTCACGTTGCTCTAAATCGCGTGAGAGCTGGATATGACGTCTTGCAGATTTCGTTTCGACTCAGTGCTTTCTGTGTTCAAATGTGGCAATGGTCAATATTGCCATTCATTTTTTTAAATGTCGGAAAACTACATCTATCTATCTCTCTGTCTGTATGTCTGTCTGTCTTTCTGACTGTCTGTCTGACTGTCTGTCTGTCTGTCTGTCTGTCTGACTGTGTATTTATCTACCTACCTACCTACCTACCTACCTACCTACCTACCTACTTACCTACCTACCTACCTACCTACCAACCTACCTATCTATCTACATACCTAATTACCTACGTACCTACCAATTTACCTACCTACCTACCTACCTACCTACCTACCTACCTACCTACTTACCTACCTACGTACCAATTTACCTACCTACCTACCAACCTACCTACCTACCTACCCGCCTGCCTATCTATCTATCTATCTATCTATCTATCTATCTATCTATCTATCTATCAATACATGCACACACACACACACATAGTTATATGTGTATATAGTCATATTTACATAGTTATATGAATACATGTATATATTCAAATACATACATGCATATACATATACAGGCATACACATATACAGATGTAAGGCCGCGAGCTGGCAGAAACGTTAGCACGCCGGGCGAAATGCTTAACGGTATTTCGTCTGCCGCTACGTTCTGAGTTCAAATTCCGCCGAGGTCGACTTTGCCTTTCATCCTTTCGGGGTCGATTAAATAAGTACCAGTTACGCACTGGGGTCGGTATTATCGACTTAATCCATTTGTCTGTCCTTTTTTGCCCCCGCTGTGTGTAGCCCCTTGTGGGTAGTAAAGAAATAACACATATACACATGTATACGTTTACCTATATATACACATATGCATATATATATATACACATGCACATATACACAAATAGATACATATATAGATACATACATACCTGCAAACATATGTAGAGAGGGAGAGAGTGAGAAAGCTTATAAATAAATATCAGTGTAAACGTTATTTGAAAGATGGCGTCTCTGGCCCTTTCCGTGATATTTCTGTTTCCAGTGACCTTGATCATGACAATAAGTAGTATTTCTTTATTATTCTTAACAATTAAAGCGTCAGACTAACGCGATAAGAAAAATACATCCAGCATGATATATCTAGAAGCCAGCAGCTACAACAAACGATCATCAGAAGACGATACCTTTCGAGTCTACATTGTTTGAATGACTTAGTGTGACCAGCCAGCAAGATTACAATTGAAGGAAAAAATAAAAAAACGACTTTGTATTATGCAGCCATATTAGATATCATTAGATGTGCTATATAACAAGACGTTCAAAATGTTTATAAATAAGCCTTGACACGACATGACTAGACACCGTAAACATTTCACACTAACAATAGCAATAACAACAAGTATAACAATAATATGGACAATATAAACGACGACAGCAACTACAAAAACAGCATCTTGAGTATAACAACAACACGAACATCAGCATTCACAATAGGTACTAAAACCATAATTATACCTCATTGAAATCGGCTCCCATGACATACAAGACATCCAAACTAAGGTCGTTAGTAAGATACGTTTGTTTTTCTTTGCTTTTTCGTTTTTCGTTGTTTTCCTTCTTAAGAAACACATAACTTTATTCTCATATATATATATATATATATA
>NC_068988.1:22768256-22771109 GCF_001194135.2 Octopus bimaculoides | reverse complement strand
ATATATATATATATATATAATACATACATACACATGCACACGCACACACACACATATGTATGTACGTATGCATATATGTATAAAGTGTATTTACAATCACACTGTTTTCTCATTAGTTATACATATATAAAACTTTCTTCTGAATTATGTACACATAGGTTTTCCTAAGGTGTCCAAACAGAACTTTCTCTTCAGATATGCAGATATAGCGTTAATCTAAGAAGTGCGTAGGCACACACACTCAAGCACACAAACACATACCTGCGCAGCTTCCTCTTTTAATGTATACACACATAAATTTATCCTCCATAAACAGCTTACTCCTGCGAAATATAAGTAGTCTCTTCGAAAAGAGACATACATGCACAAATTCTTCGAAAAGAAACACATACACAAATTCTCCGAAAGGAGGGCATGTGTGTGGGCAACAGTTCTGCTTGAAGTAGCAACTAAGTGCCCTCAAATCAGAACTTGAGGTCTGAAGGAAACGGTAACTTTGCTTAAGGTAATACCTGATATACGGAAAATATTGTATCGTAACCACAACAGGAATATATTTATCTTATGGCTGTTTACTCAAACTTGATCTGGAGATTTGTAACAACAACAATAAGAAGAACACCGGTGGTTGGTATGGAATATATTAGAAAAAGTGGTATTAGGGTGTTTCTGGAAAGAGATGGCTGAATTAAGTTCACGCCTGGAGTAAGTTGACGGTAGATGTGATCAATTAAAACTAACCTGGGGTTGATTAGCAGCAATAAAACGCACAAGAAATAAATATACCGGAAAATATAGACATACATGGCGAGGTTGAGAGATTAATACCTACGCAACTATGAGGTTTCGGGTTCGAGATTAGAACAAAATCTTGGGAGGTCGTCGTATTTTTTTTCCATAGTTTCGAGTCGATCAAAGCAATGTAAATGATATTGATTTTATGGAAAATGAGTATAAGTCTGTTTTATAGATTGTACTTGTACTTCAACATCCCAACCTGCTGCAATCACGTCAATTCGTGATTCGTGCGGAGAAATACTTTAAATATAGACGTATGAATGTCTGTGTGGTAAGTAGCTTGCTTACCAACAACGTGAACCAACGGGTTCAGTCCCACTGCGTGGCACCTTGGGCAACTGTCTTCTACTATAGCCTTGGGCGGACCAAAACCTTGTGAATAGATTTGGTAGACGGAAACTGAAAGAAGACCGTCGTGTATATATATATATATATATATATATATATATGTGTGTGTGTGTGTGTGTGTGTGCGTGTGTGTGTACATGTATATGTTTGTGTGTCTGTGTTTGTCCCTCTACCATCGCCTGACAACTGATGTTGGTGTGTTTACGTCCCCATAACGTAGCGGGTCGGCAAAAGAGACCGATGGAATAAGTACTAGGCTAACAAAGAATATGTCCAGGGATCGATTTGTTCGACTAAAGGCGGTGCTCCAGCATGGCCGCAGTCAAATGACTGAAACAAATAAAAGGATAAGTGAATACCTATCCAAATAGACGTTATTTTAAGAGACAGCTAATGTAGATCATCGAGCAATTGGGATAGTCACCGCAGAAACTGACGAAGTCTCCATGACTATTCGAAAACCAAAAAATGATGCATGTTGCAAGATGGTGGCTAGAATACTTTTGTTCTTACATCATTTTGAAACGGGGAGAACCAGAGGCAGAAATTCAAGAAAAACAATTACAAAAACAAACATCAGCTTAATGCATTTTGTGATAGTTTGCTGCAAAATATATATATATATATATATATATGAAAAGGTGTAAGAAACGATTACAGGGTTGAAGTATGTTTGCTTTGACTTGTTTCTCAGAGAATGCAGGCCAGCGGCTTACCGGAACAATGAGAACAGCAACGATGAAAATGACGATGAATTGCCATAGGTTACGCAATCTTTGATGCACTGGACCCGAATAAAGATGCTGGAAGCGGGATGTTCTCATCCTTGGTCTGTATACACAAAACTAACCTGGGGCTAAATATCAACAAACAACACAAATGACAGCAATGCTAGCATAAACTGTGTAACAGCATACAATTGTTCTCGCATAGATGGCTAAAAGAAAATAAAACTACTAAAATCTGTTGGAAAAGGAGAAGAAGCAAAATGGCAATTAACTATTTTATCTGACGTGGTAAGAGACATTTATCTCAATCAAAGCCATCATCATTGCCGTGTTATCATTTATTCTACGAGAATACGTCAATCTCGGAGAATCAGTAAAGAATCCGTTGATAAATTGGTGAAGTGAGAATTAAAAAGGAAGAAAGATATTATTAAGAAAGCAAAAACTGCTGGAATACTATCGTACAATAATTATTTCACGTTTCTCATTTGTCTATTAATTGCAGATTAATCACGAATTCACCAATGGCTTTTTTTATACATACATACATACATACATACATACACAGACAAAATGCGCACGCGCACACAAGAGACCTCAGTGATTAAGTTCTCTGCAGTCAGTTTAGTGTATTGGACATATGCCTGCTTTTCTTATCCCTTGTTGACCACTGTTTTGTAAATGAAGTTTTTCAGACTGAAACCATACATATATACATTTAAAGACACACATACATATGTATAAGTGTGTGTGTGTGTGTGAATATATATATATATAGATATATATATATCAGTAAATAATATGTGATAATTATTCGATAGCCATGATAAAACTCCGAGTTTCGGATATCGGGGCGGAAACTCAGAGTTTTATCATGGCTACCGAATAATTGTCACATATTATTTACAGATAAATTCCTCTATTTACATGATATCCAGGTCTCTTTCCTTCTTTTTTTTGTCGTCTTACTTTTTCTAAC
>NC_068988.1:22767009-22768119 GCF_001194135.2 Octopus bimaculoides | reverse complement strand
ATATATATATATATATATAATTAATTTAAAATACAGAGATGCCTATAATAGGACATCTAACCCGCTAGAAAGAGCAGCAAAAAAAACTCTATACCACAAAAATGCCGTTAAGAATTTTTTGCCCGGCGCACACTAACGGTTCTACCATTTCTCCACCTTATGTTCTAGAAATAATCTTTTTTACTGGAAGCACAAGGCCTCAGATTTGGAGGAAGTGATT
Source organism: Octopus bimaculoides (assembly GCF_001194135.2). Classification (NCBI taxonomy): domain Eukaryota; kingdom Metazoa; phylum Mollusca; class Cephalopoda; order Octopoda; family Octopodidae; genus Octopus; species Octopus bimaculoides. Next base: position 22,767,899 of record NC_068988.1, on the reverse strand, counting down.
AAGTCGATTGCATCGACCCCAGCGCGTAACTGGTACTTATTTAATCGAACCCGAAAGGATGAAGGGCTAAGTCGACCTCGGCGGAATTTGAACTCAGAAAGGCTCTAGAAATAATGAAGAGAACCATACAGAGCTTTGAACAAAAGAAAAGTTATCCTAAAGTGCGATTGGCTGTTTGATAACGCATTCGAAATGCAAAGACAACTTTGGATGGAGCTTCGCAAAAATGCAACTTTCTGACTTAGTATCATTCGAAATAGAGATAAGCTCGAAGTAGTAACCAGCAGATTCTGTGTGAGGATTATAGGTTCTTAGCCGCTTACAAAAGGTAGTGCAGATGATCGTTTAACAGGAACGCTTATTCGTCGAAACAATGATTGCTTCCTTCCCTCCTATAACTATTTCTAATTTTCTTCCTGCAAAAGGTCCAGCGAAAGTAATCACTGAGATGACGCAAGCTTCAATTTCCCAATAACATATATTGGTGAATTGCACCCCATAAAAACATACTGGAATAACCACCTAGATTATCTTAATCGAAAAGCTCAAGTCATGAAATGAAAAACCTGTGCAAACATTTCTTATTCAGTAACATGCGATCTGGTCTCTGATAATGAGATTTAGTCATATCATTCGAGATAATTTTGAGAAATTTTATAGTTTTTATGGTAAAGTTTTGTCAAATAAATCTTTTGCTCACCTTTCGTCAGAAGAAAATGGTGTTCTGTTCTATCGAGTAGTTATCTATCTATCTATCTATCTATCTATCTATCTATCTATCTATCTATCTATCTATCTATCTATCTATCTATCTATCTATTTATCTATCTATCTATCTATTCATCTATCTAGCTAGCTAGCTCTGGCTTCTCTCTCTCTCTGTATATATA
>NC_068988.1:22760175-22766056 GCF_001194135.2 Octopus bimaculoides | reverse complement strand
GATGAAATATTGAGTGTTCAATATAAAGGATCAAATATATAAATATATAAATATAAATATATAAAGGCGACTCGAGTTTCAGGGCTATTTCCCTTCGTCATGGCCGGTATTTCATCTACATTCAATACTTTCTTTCATGGTGCCATCCATTTTTATTTTATTTTATTTTATATTATATATTGTATATTATATTATATATTGTATATTCCATATTCTATACCCCACATTGGTTCTGCAGGAATATAAATAAAACATAAAAAACAGACAGTGTTGGAACTCTTTTAAACAAAATAATATATATATATATATATTAGGTTGTCCGGAAAGTTCGTGCAGATTTATTGTAGCTTTGCCATGACTTTTCTTTGACTTGGGGTGTCTTTTGCTCTTTATGATGACCTGTGTTTGGACGATTTCATTCATTCTGTAGTCCCTTTTTAGTAAAGGAATGTTCAGGAGGATGGTGTCGAAAGCTTCATTCTTTAGGGGTTTGTGTGTGAATATATATGGTAGGACTTTTGGTTCTAAATCTTTCTTTAGTTTGGGATGTATGAGTTCGTAGATGTCGAGTCGTAGGACATGCTGAAAACCTATATCAATTAGTGATGGTAGGTAGTTCCTGCTGATGAGTGTATCCTTTAGCTCATGTAGCCGTGTGTCCCTTGTGCTCTTATTAGAAACTATAGTACAAATCATTTTTGCCAGGTTTTGAAAGAGTGAGTGAGTGAGACATTAAAAGATGTGGTCTGCTTGAAGCAGTTCCTAGTATTTTCGCTGAGATATTATTATCAGCTCAAGCAATCTTGGTGTGTTGATGCGTTTGTTTAACCTAATAGATATATTTAAAAAAATACCATTTGTTTCAATCACTCGGATAATAGAAACAAAAAATTTAAAAAATTTAAAAAATAAAAGTCAACAACACCGTAACCATCATTTAAGTTTGCAAGAAGACTAACAGTTGATCTCTTATCAGGGCAACTGATCAGAAATAATTTTTCATTTTCCAGCAAATTAATTGTAATTTTCATGTGAAAACTCATATAAATATGGAAATCACTGATCAGCGGGCATTTCTTGTTTTCCACCAATTTAACAATCATTTTCAACTGAATAACGTATAATTTTCAAGTCATGAAATAAACTTTAATTTACAGAAGGGGATATCTCTCATGGATGCCTTCAACTAAGGACATATAGTCGAACGTGAGCGAAAATATTTGATGCAGTGATGCAAAGCAAATTTCTTAACAATTAAACTTGTACCTGTAAAATAAAGAACAAATATTAAAATTAATGAGTTCTTGTCTCCAATTTCACCTACTTTGGCAGCTTAATTGCTACAGGGAGGTACCTGCGGTAGATGACAACTCCAGAATGGAGCTTGCAATAGCGGTGCTGAGAGAAATGATCAAAATCCATGCCAGTAATTCAATTAGAAACAGAATGAAAATCCTGGTGTACTAGTGCATTCTTGTAGCAACAATAGTTTGCTCGTGATCAGTGATGCTCATATCATCAACCACTAAAGGACATGCTCAAATGGCTAAGGTCAAGCAACTGACAAACCAATCTGTGGTATTGAGCAGAATATTTGCTGTAGCCCATCTTTTATACCATGACAAAACAATGTACATGATAACACTTCCAATCAGTTAAGATCAGAACCATGAGAGCCACTGCCTGGTACTGCATCAGGGCTTATTATTAAAACACCAATAATCTATTAAATATAGAACTGTATTATCTAATCGGTACGGAGCCGACATTAGACTTCAATGGGGATATATAGTGAAACTCCATCAAAAACTCGCTCGTTTTTCAAACCATCTAAATTTCCTGTGTAGATGTAGAGACTCAAAGCTAATACCACCTGGCTTGAATATAATGACACCAGTGGATTTATATAAAGCTAGAAGAGTAGCGGAAAGGGCAGAACATGCCCTCATCTGTGAGAGGATCCATCACAACCGTTGGAAAAAACATGACCTAAATATCGTATTCTTCTTCTTCTTCTTCTTCTTCTTCTTCTTCTTCTTCTTCTTCTTCTTCTTCTTCTTATTATTATTATTATTATTATTATTATTATTATTATTATTATCATCATCATCATCATCATCATCATCATCTTCGTCATTGTTGCTGTTGTTATTTTGGTTTCTCATTAGCATAACTCAGCGGTTTTCAAACAGTGCTCTATGGATTTTCAAAAATATAATTTAAGGCTTTAGAAAATCCATATTTAATACTTGATCTTCTTAAAGAACGTGTTTTTCATAATTGTATTATAGACGATTATGATTAAATCGCAGAAATCGTACAAATTCTGCGTTTTATAAATTTTCCTAATTTTATTTTGATGCATAAATTTAAATATTTTTCTAAAATTGTTTCATTATATTAAGCATTTTTACGATAATGCGCTTGGCAATGGATTGAGGCTATTGGAAAATTAGGACTTACATAACATAGCGTATTAGGAGAAAGATACAGTATTATCAACAATATCATAAACAACAATCATGGCTTAGCATTGGTTCCGTTTTTCTCCTTCTGAATAGTGCCACCTCGCCAAATAAACGTTGGAACCATGATTCCACTCGTTTGCTGTTATGGTGCCTGTTTGACTACAAGTACAATGCAGCTATTTATCACTTCTAGGGTAGTACGATCTTTTAGTAATTTCGTACCATGCTTTCCGAAACTGTTTCATGTCCCCATGTAAACACAAGCTTGCTACATGGTTATCTAACACAGTCGACAATACATCAATACTTTCCAGGCACCTTCACCATTAATGCAGTGTAACATGAAGGGTGTTTACTAGTAGTAGTAGTAGTAGTAGTAGTAGTAGTAGTAGTAGTAGGTGTTGTTGTTGTTGTTTGGTCGCAAGTCGAGCAGTTCTACAGTTTATTGGGTTTCCAGCCATGACAATCCCAGTTTATTTTTCGATGCAAGGTATTATTTCGACTTACACAGTCCAATGACCATTCATTTTTGTTTTGGTAGTGTTTGATATGAGGGATATTTTTGTCCGTTAGTTCTAACAGGTCATGCTGCCAGGTTGAGGCGCCTCATTAGCTCGTTGCTGCTGCAGTGCTATCCTATCGATGGTCGTTGTTTAACTGTATCAGCAATTCTCCGTCTTTTTTTTTTTTATTTCGTGTCGCATTAGAGATAAAATAAATTGTTACTGATGTAACTTGTAACGAAAGTGAAAAAAAAAACTAAAAAAAAAACATAATAAAACTACTGGTGCATTTCGCATAGGAAGTTAAACAAAATTGTTTTAAAACTAAAAGTCACATATGAAAAAATGACAATATGGAAAACTATTTCTTATCTTTTTTTTATTAATCATACAGGCGTATATAAAAAAAAAAAAAAATTGTGAATAACACATTTTTCAAAACGCTCAAATATTTTTATAGAATTTTCTATATATATTCCAATAATAACTTTAAAGAACGACAACGCACCTAAGTACACTTTATGATACCATTTGAGAACTATTGCTTAATAGTCAGAGTGATATGAGTTCGTTGTTCAAACTCAGTAGTGTTGACTCTTTTTCTTTAATAGTTGTAAGCGTGGTTATACTGCCGCGTTTTCACAGAACAGGGAGTCCGTTAAGGTACACGACCGTCACATCTATAACATACTAAATATATCATAAAGTGCTTGTATTATGAATTTCTTGTGCTTTAGATCCAGGTTCAACTTAATTGAGGAATCCTTCCAAATGAAACAACTGATCTTTCTATTATTTGTACGACTGCATTATCAAATGCAGCCCTTATTGTTTTACGAGAATAGGATCGAATCGAAAGGATGGGTCTGATATTTCTAATAAGTTGAACGAGTACCTTTAGTCTCCGTTATTAGCTCGAGAAAGTAACCTTTCATCCTTTCGGGGTCGATGAATTAAGTACCAGTCGATGTAATCGACTGTCCCCTTCCCCCAAATTCCAGGCCTTGTGTCTATAATAGAAAGGATTATCAGTTTGAGAAATATAGACATTTCTTTCTATTTTACTAACCTGAAGACAAGTTGGAAATGTTTTCGAGTACATTACAGCAAAGTAGTCATTTTCATTTGATCCCACGAAATAATAGTTTGAGGGAATATACCCTGTCGAGTCATAAATTTGACGCTGCCCCCTCTTCCTGTTGTTTTAGGACCATCTTAACCATGATCCTATTCGTCTCATTTTTTAACACAAGGCATAAATATCAATGAGGTGGTTCATTCAATTCTTCCTCAATAATGTTTATTATCATTACAGATAAGGCAGCAAGCTGGCAGAGTCGTCAGCGCGCTGGACGAAATGCTTAGTGGTGTCTCGCCCGTCGCTACGTTCTGAGTTCAAATTCCGCCCAGGTCGACTTTGCCTTTCATCCTTTCGGGGTCGATAAAATAAGTACCAGTTGAACACTGCGGTCGATAGAATCGACTTCACCCCTCCCTCTAAATTTCTGCCCTTGTGACAAAATTTGAAACCATTATTATTATTATTATTATTAAGGTGACGAGCTGGCAGAATCTTTAGCATGCCCGGTGAAATACTTAGCGGCATTTCGTCTGCCACTACGGTCTGAGTTCAAATTCATACAGCTTGATACAACTGTTGTTGGTTGGTTTACATCGCCGTAACTTATCTGTTCGGAAAAATAGACGGATAGATAAGTAGCAGGTCTACAAAATAAGTACTGCTTCAAAGGGCTGTAACAGCATTGCCACAGCGCAATGACAGAAACAAATAAAAGATGAAAGACAGAAACGCTCTTGTTCGTAGTACACGTCCATAATATCTGGTGTATAGGCTCAGATGTACGACTGCTACAATTGAGTTTAGAACTTCAAGTAGACTGACATCATTCAGTCAGCTTCCAGAATAACAGTTATCCGTCTATTATAATTTGTAGTATCATCAGTTATAATATTCTGAGAAAATGTAGGAGAATTGATGATAAACACAAGTTTATATCAGTTGTTCCCTATTTACTCGTCACGATTGTGGTTATTTACAATCTCTGTATTGCATGTTCCAAGTGCAATAGGATGCTGAACAACCACAAATAACCAGGGGAATATTTTACAGCATTTTGTTACTCGGGTCAAATGTACATGTTACTCTATATTTATATATGAGGTTCTGTAATTTATCGCTTCTCGGTGAATCAACAGAAATTTATATAGCTCCTTTGTGAAAACTAAAACGCTATAGGAAGACAAATAAATATGACCGATTATGGATTAACATTAGTTTATTGATGAAATACGATATGAAATGTATGTGTTGGAGAAAACGGAGATTTTATTAGCATTTTCTGGAAAACATACATATATTTCAAAATTATATTCAAGCGGCTGATAATTCAAAAATAAACTGACTCAGATTACCAGCGGAAAAAGCGGAAACGTGAAACTCGGTGTACAGGAAATTATGAGCCTTTTGATTACAATGTATAAGAAATAACATATTCACGTATGTCTGTCTCACTCTCACTTTACCTCTCTCTAAATATATATAAATTTACTTGCTAATGCTCACATACTCTTTTACTTGTTTCAGTCATTTGACTGCGGCCATGCTGGAGCACAGCCTTTAGTCGAGCAAATCGACCCCAGGACTTATTCTTTGTAAGCCTAGTACTTATTCTATCGGTCTCTTTTTGCCGAACCGCTAAGTTACTGGGACGTAAACACACCAGCATCGGTTGTCAAGCGATGGTGGGGGGACAAGCACAGACACCCATACACACACACACACACACATATATATATATATATATATATATATAAGAATAAGGGCAGGGAATCGTCAATTAGTAATAGAATTAATAATTAACAATTTTGCCAAGTAGTTCAGTATGAAAA
>NC_068988.1:22759262-22759844 GCF_001194135.2 Octopus bimaculoides | reverse complement strand
TTTCACTCTGGTTTTTTGTTCTATGTGCGCCATAAATATCGCCATCCATTTAGAGAAAAATTTGTAGTTTAGAATCAGTAGTTTTTTGACTGCTATTTCTAAATTTTCAGTATGTTGGAGAAGCAACTCAATGCTAATCCCTGTATATTTACGATATATATATATATATATATATATACATATATACGATAGGCTTCTTTCAGTTTTTGTCTACCAAATCCACTCACAAGGCATTGGTCGGCCTGAGGCTATAGTAGAAGACACTTGCCCAAGGTGCCACGCAGTGGAACTGAACCCAGAACCATGTGGTTGGTAAGCAACCTACTTACCACACAGCCACTCCCATGAACGTACGAGCTGATGTACTTGTGCTTAAACACATAATGGGAAAATATGTGTATGCTGATACCATAATCAATGTTTTTGAAAATACGCTGCCGTCCTTCAAAATCAGCAACGCGTGAAATTCCAATAACTTAAACCCTCCTTTCTGACTTTGAACTTTTCTTTTAAGCCCTATTTTGTTCTACTTTTCTCTCTCTCTCTCTCTCTCTCTCTCTCTCTCTCTCTCTCTCTCTCTCT
>NC_068988.1:22757994-22758839 GCF_001194135.2 Octopus bimaculoides | reverse complement strand
AGTTAGCAAGGTGAGACACACATAAGAAAGAAGAAAGCAAAGGACCACTGATGAGGTCATAGAAGTGTGACGAAAGAACTCTGGCCGAAATAGGATTAATGTAATATAATGTAATATAAAGCTGAAACAAATTAACACCAAATATACAGTGCGCGTGTTTTTATTGGCTAAACTGGCAATATGACCATCCCCAAGTACAACAACATTATTTATTTCGTTATTTCTTTATTTACTTATTCTACTATTCATTTAAATTAATACTAGAACAGGCAATCTATCTTGGAATATTGCTCTGTCTTAATATCCATACCTTCCTTCGAAGCCAATTTCTTTGATAAACCTATTCTATTATCGACTTATATATTTTTCTGATTATTCGAATTATTGTTATTTTTTCCGATTTATTTTTTACTTTAATGTATTTATTTACTGCATCTTTCCCTGTATTTGTATTGAACTATAGCCATTGTTCCTTCAAAGTGAATCATAAATGGCAACAGACTCAGTATATCTATTGCTTGTGCGGTTCATTACGTCTTCTTTTAATTTAATCTTTTAGTATAGCGTTCATAGCCTCTCTCAATTAATAGCTCCCTGTAAACTAGCGTTCTTGTTTCTAACCGTCATTTACTTAGCTATATAGTGTTATTTCTCGTACGCAACCTTAGCATTTAGCGCAAGTCTTGCTTTTGTATGTTGGTTCTCTGACGATGAATTTATGTGCAATTCCAGCACCTCTTACTTCTTTGGGGTAGAGTGCACATAAATTTTAAACATATGTAGGAATTAAAGGAACTTATTGATTATACGCGTTTTGCTCCATTTATTATTATTCTTTATATATA
>NC_068988.1:22750925-22756346 GCF_001194135.2 Octopus bimaculoides | reverse complement strand
ACACACACACACACACATACACACACACACACACATACACACACACACACACACACACACACACGCGCATTTATGCATATATACATTTACTGCAGTGTGTGTGTGTGTGTTCTTGTGTAATTTTAAACTTTTACAATTATTTTTCGCTTGATTCCTTTCTTTTCGTATTTATGTTTTTTTACGTAATTCTATTTCATTGCCTTCCGCCATTTCAAACAAGAAGTTTTCTTATAGTCTTTGGTCTGATTGAAGCCGAGTGTGTGTGTGTATAGGTTTGCATGTGTGAGCTTGGAGATGTGCGTGATATCTATGAGTGTGAAGGTGAGCATGCGTACGTATGTTTGTGTGTGTGTGCACATGTGTGTGTGTATGTTTGTGCACGTGCGTGTGCTTGTGAGTGACTGCTTGTGTGAGTGTGTGTATGTGTGAGTGTATTTGTAAGTGACTTTGTGCGTGTATGCGGGCGCGTGGGTACTTTCTTTTGTAGTGCGTGTGCGTGTTTATAAGTGAATATGTATGTGTGTGTGTGGGTGCTTGTGTGTGTCTTTTTTGTGTTTGTATATGTATGTGTGGTTGTAACTGAATGTGTGTGTGTGTGTATGTATGTGTTTGTAAGTAAATGTGTGTGCGCGCGTTTGTGTAATTTCTTTTGTGTGTGTGTTTGTATGTGTGTATATGTGTGTGTGTATATATATGTCTGTGTTCGTCTGTGTCTGTGTGCGTGTTTTTGTGTATGTATGTGTATTTTCTTTTGTGTGTGCGTTTGTGTGTGTTTGTGTGTAGCGAGGCATTGTACGAAAAGTAACCCTTTTCTACGAAAAAGATAAGAATTGATAAAATAAAGCGTCAGACATCAAAATATGCATTTGAGATGAAATTAGACAAAACAATAAATAATATGAAAATCTCCAACACTCGATCCTCCACTTCATCTCTTTTATATACGTATGTATTTATACACAAACACGAAGACACAAATATCTTGATGCAATTAAGCGGAAAGTCTACTATTCCAAAGATGCGCAGGTGTGGCTGTGTGGTAAGAGGCTTGCTTCTCAACTACATGGTCTCGAGTACGGTCCCATTGCGTGGTACCATTAGCAAGTGTCTTCCATTATAGCCTCGGGCTGATTAATGCTTTGTATCCTTGTGAATCGATTTGGTAGACAGAAACTAAAAGAAGGCTGTCGTACATTGTGTGTGTTTGTGTGTGTGTGTGTGAGCGTGTGTGTATGTGTTTGTTCCTCACCACTGCATGACAACCTATGTTGATGCATTTAAGACTCCATAACTTAACGGCTCGACAAAAGTAACGATAGAATGGATATTAGGCTGAATTTAGATGTAGTGGATGATACCTTTGGTATGTATGTTTATTTATATCTATATTTATATTCATATATGGAAAAAATATATATATTTTACATGTTTACTTTGAGTGTATATGTGTAGGTGTGTATGCAAGTGCATGCGCTTATGATAGCTCACACGAATGCATTCTTATAATTTATATATGTAACCCTTTTGAGTGGGGAAATTTTGCCTCAACACGTAAATGTGCTTATTTAGCAGAATGATTAAATGAATTAGCATAGTATTAGCTTTTCTAGAAATAATTCAGTAATTGCCAAAGTATTGATATATTGTATATTTTCATTATATTGTCCATAATTAAACTGAAGCTAACATGCTTGAAATTTTAAAGTAGTATATTATTAAGGGAAATATATTGTTTTCAGAATCGCAAGACGCCATAGGGTTGGCTTACCACCTACGTTTAAGTAGCGTGCAGAACTTAACGGATGATACCGAATTTAGAAAGAGCGTTGTTCTGTTGCGTGTAGGAGTTAATTTTGATATAGTTACTTTTTTATTACTTTATGTCTGTATTTGCAAGAGAAACCCTAATCAGATCCATGAATCAACGGAATTTCTCGACAATGTCATAATAGAGAAACAGCTTGTAAAATGCGTGTCAGATATAGAATAGAAGTACGTAGGTAGTGACAGGATAGGATGCATCTTTGTCGGTGACATATAGGAATTTCGAAGTTTTATAGTATAACTGGTAACATCTCGGTCTCGGAAATGCATGTTATTGAGTACTTATGTTTATTTGTACTGTCTTTCTTGTCATATACAGTATTAAATGAAAAGGAATCTGACAACAGTTTCCCTTCACTTAGCTTTTCCAAGGATTCAAACTCATAGCTTTCTTTAAGACTGCAAGTTGATGAATACTTAAGATTTAAACCCTTGCAATGAAAAATGAATAGTGAGCACACATCACGATGAAAAAGTCAGATCCTCTAAGATTGCGAGTTGGACGGAAAGCTAACCCCCTACTCCCGTAGCAATACAGCAATCGCTCGCCAAATCGCGGTTCACCTACAGCAGTTTATTATTTAAACTTACGTCGATTACTCCGTGTGTTGTTTTGCATTTATAATAAAATAAATATATTAAAAGTATAACAACAATAAAAAAAGACAGTACAGTACTGTGTCCACTTCGGAGATTTTCACCTATCGCGGGGTGTTTGGAACGTAGCACCCGCGATTATCGAGGGATTACTGTAATGTATTATTCTGTAAGGTAGCCAAACAAAACATCTGCATTGCTCTTGAACTCTCATCCTTGGAGCAGGGAGTATAATACATCAAAGCCAACGATGGAAATCTCTATGTCAGTACATGGCATACTAGAATTGTTAACCAAATCTTCCTCAGATATCGCATTAATGTTTTACATAGTACAAAATAGGACACGGTGAATAATGTGATCTTAGATGCATTGCGTCTGTGCAAAAGAAGACGCAGTGAGAGGTTGAACATTGAGTGAGTTATAGTTTGTGAGTTATAGTTTGAATATTTTCTGTTGTGAAGGCAAGCGTCTTCATAAGCTCGATTCTCGGTAGCACCTTCTGCCTTGTACGAGATACTTTCTATCACATTGTCCCGGTCCAGTTAGCTGGTGAAAATAAATAGTACCTGTATTTAAGAGGGCCTTGACACATTCTCTGTCACGTTGAATCTCTCTGAGAAAAACGTAAAGGGCACGCATGTCTGTGGAGTGCTCAGCCACATGCACGTTCGTTTCAGTGGCAGGCTGTTCCGGTGATCAGATCAACTGAAACCCTCGTCGTCGTAAACCGACCGAGAACCTATGAACGTTTTCTATTCTTAAGTCTAGTCGTTTCTGTTAAGCTAGGACCAGTGGCAGATTAGCTAGGTTGCCAGCTTGCCCGATGGCAGGTGGGCACCTGCGGCATTAGAATCCATATATGGGGGCCCAAATTAGTATCTAATGGGCCCATCCCATCAAGTTTGAGAATGTTTTATTCACTCCTGGAACAATGCATTAATTATTTCAGCCTGGCTGTGTTTGTAGACAGTTCAAAACAGTACTTTTAACAAAAAAAAATTAATTATAGCATTGTAGCTGTGGGGGCGGGGGCCTTGTAGTTGCGGGTGGGCCCCTTGTAGTTTCAGGTGGTACCCCTTAGTCTTCTGGCAGCCAATATTTTCAGACCTAGTCCGCCACTGGCTAGGGTTATATAATTATAACGGAAACCAGAACATCAACTACAAACATTTACCGATTCAAGTATCACGCTACCTTTATCTAACTTAATAGTAATTTAGTGCATAGGATGTTGTCGTGTCTCAGCAATATCATTTATCGGGTTTCTAGTTCTGTACTTTAAATAATAAATAGGAAACATTGGCGTTAAACTTTATAACTCTTCATAATGTCAGTCCTTCTGTAAATTTGTCCTCCTCCTCTGCCTCCTCCTGTTCATCATCATGACTACCATTATGAGTATTGGCATGAGCATCATCAACATCATCAACATCAGCAGTACTAGAAACTATACACTCGTACACAGGCATATATGCAGACATACATACATGCAAACCTATATACATACTTACATAGTACGCGCAAACATACACGCATACCTATATACATACCTACATACATACATACATACATACATACATACATAAACATACATACCTACATACATATATACATATATACATACATAGACATTCATATATACATACATCTATACATACATATATACATACACACATATATACATACATGCATACAAAAACATGTGTGCATCAAAACATACATATATACATACATATATATAAATATATATATATATGTACATAGATGTATTCATATATACACACGCACACATACATACATACATACATACATACATACATACATACATACATACGTACATACATACACCGCAACATATCATCAGATGAAAGTTTGAGCTTATATGAGCAGAAGACTATGCATGGATACATTAGCAGAAAGCTCCGAGATGATAGTAACATTGATCATGAAAGCAGTCTATCATAAACCTATAGCCGGATTGCTACCTCCTACATTGAAGGTTATGCATTTGCAATCCAGGAACTGGAAATACTAACCAAATACCTGATGCACAAAAGGGATAGAGTTGCAGGAAAAGCAGTACAATGTGACAACCGATGCAGACTTTGTGGATTTCACACTGAAAATATCACCCACATGATAAGCAGTTATCTAAAAGTGTCACGGTATTATCTATCGATGAGACGTGATGTTGTAGCGAGGTCATTCTGTAATGAAATCTGTCGGAAGGATAACTCCGAGAACAAAGAAATAAGAACCCACAGTATGGTAGAAGCCATAGCCGGTCATAATAAAAAGGAATACGAGTGGAATGTCTCAGTGAAGATCTCAATATAATGTAAGCACAACATACCTGATATAAAGATTTTGGATAGGGAAGAGAAACTGTGTACAGTTGTGGAAGTTATCTGCCCAGCGGATGTTAACATAGAGCTGAAGATCATTGAAAAACAGAATACTTACGTTGAACTATTGAGAAATCTGCAGTTACTCTAGCCACATTACATGTTCAGGTTTATACCTGCAATAATTGGTGCCCTGAGATATGTAACACACTGCCTAAATAACAATCTTGAGAAATTAGTCTTCTCAAAACCGAAAAGGAGAAAGCTAATTCGAAGACTATAGATCCAACCCATCACTGGAACTGTAAAAATCTGTAAAACTTTCCAGAGGTTTATCATTTGACTATATATGAGCATTTTTAGATATGCAACTGTATGCATGCGAATACTTACATAAAGCAAAACAAACAAATCTGCACATAAACATACTGACGAACAAACAAAAATACCCTGTTGCTGTTGCAATTCCAATGAAGGAGCCTATGATCATTTGGGTTAGAAACCAGTTCTCTCACTATTGGCAAGAAATCTTGAAATAAAACTGAACCTTGACATACATACATACATACATACTTACCTACATACGTACACAGAAAAATGCCTACACAAATACATACATGCAAGTATACAAACATACATATATATATATATA
>NC_068988.1:22747844-22750825 GCF_001194135.2 Octopus bimaculoides | reverse complement strand
AATGATAATTGCTTCAAATATTAGTACAATGCCAGCAAATTTTGTGGGAGAAGATTAGTCGCTTACATGAGACCCAGTATTTGACTGTTACTTTATTTTATCAACTGCGAAAGGATGAAAGGCTAAGTCAGTCTCGGCGGAATTTGAACTCAGAACGTAAAGAGGCGAACGGAATTGTTCTGACCATTTTGTCGTGTTTACAGACGATTCTGTCATTCCTCACCTTCATATTCTTTGTATGGTATTGAATATATTTACAAAAAGAGCCAATCACGTATGGCAATTTCTCCTGAGAACTCAGATCGCTTTTCCGGAAACATGGAGATTTTAGAATTGCTAACGGAAATATCCAAAGGTATTTTAGCAAATGATCAAATACGATGCGATAATCAGGTAGATAATGAACGCCAAGCAATTTATTTGCTCCAACTGGAATACCAACGTATTGATTGATTTCAAAATATGATTATTTGCAATGCTATTCCGCAATATATCAATCAATTCGGCAAGGGATTTGTAAAGTAACTAGACTAGAACTTTTTACATTACATCGTGATTGCATTGAACGATTGTTAATAAATGGTGATATTACACAGAGTTACTTATGAAACGCTAGTATTTAGTTATGACCACACACTTTACGTTTTCTAGGGTTAAGACGCTGACTGATTCTGCTGTTAAAGTAATTAACACCAACAGGACTAAAACAGAGGACAATTATAACTAAAATCTTTGTATACAAGAAAGTATTAATTATTATTTTTTTTGTAACAATCAACATTATGGTAATTATAATTAATATTTTAAATGATTCTAGTGATACAACGATACCATAATTACATTGATAAAACAATGGTAATAATGATAATGATAGTAATTATCAGGTTTTGATACAAAATAAAATAATTATGTTTTCCTCGTCTGTCTGTCCCCAGGTGATAAACGAAATTATGAAATTATGGGTGGTGACTGCTCAAATGTAAGCCAGCGTAGTAATTACAGCATTGTCGCAGTTAGTAGTCAACAAACAAGGAATGTTCATCGCTACAGTAATATACAGAATCATATGATTGGTGAAGTGCTACATAACGTATATAAGTGTGTATGCATGTGTGCAATCAAAACTTCATATACACTCAAACACATAAACATATGCATATTTATGAGTATGAATATACACGCACACACATAATGACTGTACATGGAACAGACATTCATTCAACAAGTCTGATGGGTCTTGGTTTGAAACTGGGATGAGTATATTTCAAGTTGTTGTTGTTGTTGTTGTTGTTGGCACTCCGTCGCTTACGACGTCGAGGGTTCCAGTTGATCTGATCAACGGAACAACCTGCTCGTGAAATTAACGTGCAAGTGGCTGAGCACTCCACAGACACGTGTACCTTTAACGTAGTTCTCGGGGATATTCAGCGTGACACAGTGTGACAAGGCTGACCATTTGAATTTCAGGCACAACAGAAACAGGAAGTAAGAGTGAGAGAAAGTTGTGGTGAAAGAGTACACCAGGGTTCGCCACCATCCCCTGCCAGAACCTCCTGGAGCCTTAGGTGTTTTCGCTCAATAAACACTGACAACGCCCGGTCTGGGAATCGAAACGGCAATCCTATGACCGCGAGTCCGCTGCCCTAACCACTGGGCCACATATTTTTAGTAGACTCAAAGTAAAACACCCAAGCTGACGTGTTCGAGTTGATCTCGAATTTTCGGCAAAGTACAAGACAGCAATTGGTATGTAATCGTCGTTTATGGCCTAATTCGTCCTTGATGAATTTCTATTTTCTTTGGGGGTGAAAATTCCCAATGAAACCAATTTGAAACGTTACCGACTTCAGCTGATAGGTGGGATCGAACACAGTTCGTTATAACAATTGTGCACTTCCTGTAAAATTTTGTTGCCGGACGTCTTCCATGTTTAAAGAAACGTTTGAAATGGTGTTATCTAAAGGGAAATTTAACTGTTTTGAAGGAGATATTTACTATAGAAAAAAGAAAAAAAGAAAAAGAAATGTATTTCATATTTGACATATCTCGTGTGGAGCTGTACATACGTGCAGGCCTGTATCTCTCTCTCTCTCTCTCTCTCTCTCTCTCTCTCTCTCTCTCTCTCTCTCTCTCTCTCTCTCTCTCTCTCTTTAGATATATATATATATATATATATATATATATCTCCAAAAGTTTTTTATTCTCTCTTTGTTATTTCCTTGTGTTCCTTTCTGTTGAAGGGCGCAGGCTCGAAACGTAAAAGACTTTCTCACCTTCCCAAGCGTTAAACTAATACACCTGTTTATTGTTTAAACACCTGTCATCGTTTTTTGTTTTTCTGTAAATTTCATTTAATATATATATGCATATATGCATACATATATGTACATACTTACATACATATGTATATATATATCTGCATACATGGGTACAGGACGTCGCAAAACGTAAACAGCATGAAATAGGAAGGCAAATTTGGGTATGCAAACAACGGGAGAAACAAATGGAAAACAACATAAAGAACGACCCTTCATCAGTTGTCGGCCGTTCATCTACTCCACATTTCGAGCAATCAACGACAATATGAGGATCCGGAAAACAGTTGCTCCCGGGAACCACAATAAAATTTGGGATTTGGGGAGGGTCAAAGTTGGTAACAAAAAACGGGAAAATGGAAACATACAACAAACCAAACGAAAACAAATATGGAGGGCCTTTAGGACAGACGAGGTAATATAGCAAACACTGGAGGAATATTCTTTGAGAAGAGAGAAGATAGGAGACAGATAAGAATGCGTATTGTCTTTAACGTTGAAACTCGAAGTACATACAGCTATAGATATTGGTTTCAAATTTTGGAACCAGGTCAGGAATTCAGGAGAAGGGTATACGATAATTGCATAGATCCCAATGCTTCACTGGTACTTATTTTATCGCCCCGAAAAGAAAAAATGGCAAAGGCGACCTCGGCGAAATTTGAA
>NC_068988.1:22746471-22747691 GCF_001194135.2 Octopus bimaculoides | reverse complement strand
TAGATATTGGTTTCAAATTTTGGAACCAGGTCAGGAATTCAGGAGAAGGGTAATTGCATAGATCCCAATGCTTCACTGGTACTTATTTTATCGCCCCGAAAAGAAAAAATGGCAAAGGCGACCTCGGCGAAATTTGAACTCGGAACGCAAATTCGGGCGAAGTAACGCTATGCATTTCGCCCGGGCTGCTAAAGATTCAGCCGGCTCGCCGCTTTTGGCGCTAGAAATATTAACCTTGAGCTGGTAGAAACGTTAGCACACCGGGCGAAATGTTTAACGGTATTTGGTCTGTCTTTATGTTCTGAGTTCAAATTGCGCCGAGGTCGACTTTGCCTTTCATCCTTTCGGGGCCGATAAATTAAGTACCAGTTACGCACTGGGGACGATGTAATCGACTTAATCCCTTTGTCTGTCCTTGTTTGCTCCCTCTATGTTTAACCCCCGGTGGGCAATAAAGAGACCAAATATTAACGCGTAAATATATTTACGTATAAGTGTATGTATGGATGTATGTATATGTGTGGGTGTGTGTGTAACACCGAACGGCAAACTTAATATTTAGAACCATACACGTACCATTTCCTCTAACTAAACTTTGGAACGGTAACGAAAGGGTTGTGTATACTATAAAACGATCTAGTCATACTTTACTGCGACTAATCTGCGATTAAATAATAACTACAATAACAACAATAGCAGCGAGAACAATAGACGAAACAACCAACTCTGCATAATTTTACAGCTTAGCTTATTATTCTGTTGAATAGAAGTTGCCTTGTTAAATAACTTAAATCCATTCCCAAGGACATTGAATATGCACAACCGAACAATTTCCTTGATGATTGGAACTGGACGACAAATACTCGGGGATTTAGTAATTCTAAAGCAATCTGTAATTAGTAGCACAGCTGCGTATGATATGAAGTTGGCAACGGAGAGGTTATATCGTGTGTGTGTGTGTGTGTGTGTGTGTGTGTGGAAAGAGAGAGTGAGAGAGAGAGAGAGAGTGAGATAGAGAGGCACATACATAAATAGGCGGATAAATAGATAGGAAAACATATATGAATGTATGTAGGTATATATTTATGTATGTATATATATGTATGATATATGTATATATATACATATATAGCCATCCATACATACATTTATACTCTCACACACATGCATGTATATATATATATATATATATATATATATATATATATATATATATATAT
>NC_068988.1:22744719-22745702 GCF_001194135.2 Octopus bimaculoides | reverse complement strand
TATATATATATATATATATATATATATATTATATATGTATACCTATATACATGTGTGTGCGCTTGTGTATATTAGGTTCTGCGTATATGTTACTTGTAAACAAGGAGTGTAAGTTGGGAATTTTGCCGGTTTCTGTTTGTCTTACAACGATTAGCTCATCACCACCCTCTCTCTCTTTCTCTCTTTCTCTCTCTCTCTCTCTCTCTCTCTATCTATCTATCTATCTACATTGTGAGCAGGATAAGCAACAACATCTAAAATACAAACATTTCCAATCAGACAATATATTATCCTAATGTATTTTAAGAATTGAATGAAATCATTTGAATCTTTGTTCAATGCGGACTGACTTGAGACTGAACAGAAGCAACAGTGCAATTAACAAGAACAATACGGCTATGGCCACCACAAATAATACTCCAATTTCATCGTCACTAGCCGTTGTATGCATGAGACAGAAAGAAGCGGTAATTAAAATGCACTCAAATTATAAAATATCTGTTATGTTTTCCTTGGGATTCGATTTGTTGTTCACCAAGAACAACCTCGAAATTAGCAATATGAAGATAGTAGTATGTAGTCAATCGAACTGAGTAACTGAAATGCCTGATACGACACCATTTTAAAACAAACGACTCATAGGGACCGACAGAAGGTACGATAAATAATCGTAAGTTATAATTCTGTCTGATTTTATTTCATGGCCAGCAGTTTTCAGAAGCTGAAGCCTATTTCATTGACCCTAGTTCTCAGCTTCTACTTTCGTTGTTTTTGGACAACGAAACGATGAAAAGTAATGTCGACCTCGGTAGCGTTTGAAATTAGATATTAACGAACCCGAAGAAGTGTCGCAAAGCATTTTCTACGGTGCTGCAGCGCTCCTTCCAGCACCTCACCTTAGAATCGTCAATCATAGTGCATTGAATGTCATAGTAGTAAATACTTCCAAATTATTGTTTAAAGTGAATATATATATATATATA
>NC_068988.1:22742655-22743961 GCF_001194135.2 Octopus bimaculoides | reverse complement strand
TATATATATATATATATATATATGTATGTATGTATATATACGCATATGGGCATATACACACATACACATTCACATGTGTTCATTTTCGAAGCCTTATTGTTGCAGTATAAAGGTGTTTATACAAAGTGCTTTAGCAAATAGTGCGTTCAAAAGAAAAGATCAAATATACACCTAAAACCTCACTCCCATGAGATAAGAAAAGGCACATGACATTATGTCTTGTACGTTTCTATATCTACACATAAATTATCTGGTCCATATTTCCAAGCTCAATAAACGCAGAGAACAACATATCTAATAGCTTCCTCGAACAAGTAGATAAACGCTTTCATTTCAATAACAGTTTGAGGAAAATATTTACCAGGAGCTGTTTGAATGCGTATATCGAGATACTCCTATTATGAACCATATAGAAGTACAGAAATCGGTAAGATGAACTTCACAGCTAAGTGTATAGACATATATCATGAATTTCATAAAGAGTGTATACTTTTATGCTGTGTGGATTCAACGTATTCTTCCTTTATTCTTCATGTCAATTGAAATATTTATTTGTTCAATGTTGGCGGTTTGAACAAATGTGAAACTTATGAAATTGTTGAGCCGTTTTTATTTCACATCTTATTTATCTTTTACACCCAGTTACATTGTCAATCCACGCACGCACACACACACACACACGTGTGCGTGATTGCATACTTGTATGAATGTGTAGTGTTCCTTTATATATTACGTGTATATGTGTATTTGTATAAAGGCGCAGGTGTGACTCTGTCGTAGGAAAATTTGCTTTCCAGAAACATAGTTTCTGATTCAAGTCGTACTATGTCCCACCTTGGGCAAATGTCTCCTTCTATAGCCCCAAGCTGACCAAAGCTTTGCAAGTGTGATTGACGGAAAATAAAAGAGACCTGAGCCCTGTCGTACACATACACCCACACACGCACACGCACACGCACACCCACACACAGAGTTGAATAAGTGAATAAGGGGGAGTCAACAAGAGGAGTACAAAAGAACATTTATTTGTAATCACTACAATTGTTTCCACGCAACGTATTTCTCCAGGTTCGCAGGTATTTGGTGTGTGTGTATGTGTGTGTGTGTGTGTGTTTGTTTGTTTGTGTGCCTGTGCCCCCCTCCAACATCGCTTTGCAACCGATTCTGGTGTGCTTACATCACCGTAACTTAGCGGTTCGGTAAAGGTGACGATAGAAAAGTACCAGGCTTAGAAAGAATAAGTCCTGGGGTTGATTTGTTCGACTAAAGGCCTTGCTCCAGCATGGCCGCAGTGAAATGACTCAAA
>NC_068988.1:22739186-22742461 GCF_001194135.2 Octopus bimaculoides | reverse complement strand
TATATATATATATATATTTATATATATACACATATTACTGTATACGAACTGCGCGACAGTCACACGAGTTCAAACGATTGTTTATTTGTATCACTATGTGTAAGCGGAATTCTAAAAAATATTGTTTTAATGAATATATTTGT
Source organism: Octopus bimaculoides (assembly GCF_001194135.2). NCBI lineage: Eukaryota > Metazoa > Mollusca > Cephalopoda > Octopoda > Octopodidae > Octopus > Octopus bimaculoides. The sequence goes on along the minus strand of NC_068988.1, from coordinate 22,742,318 downwards.
ACGTTTATGCACATAGTGGAGCACAGATACTTGTTTTATCTGCATCAGTATGGATATATACGCAGAAATATGCTAATATGGGAGTTTAAGAAATAATATTTCTAGAATGGAATTGCTTGCATCTTTAATCAGAATTAACTTAGATTGTAATACACCCAAGATTGAGGTGAATTTGTTCCTATGTTACCATGGAAATGATATATACGTTTATACATCGTTCTTTGCAGAAAAATTGTTTATTGAATTTGAGGGAAATTATTCGCTTCGAATATAGGATTTGCTAACAGGTTTAAGCAGAAACCGTCGCTGCAATCATAGAAGTGCTAATTGCCAATTGTTTAAACAATTTTGTTTCAAATTGGAATAAATATTGCGCTGGCTGCGTGTACAGATACAGACACACACACACAAACACACACGCGCGCGCGCATATACATATACGTAGTCTGATCAATAAGTATCCGGACTGTTGTCCTAGTAACGAAGCTAAATCATACAGAGTGAAGCCGCTAGGCACAAATTGACCTTGGACTCTGTTGCGCATGTGCACTAAGTTGAAACGTTCTAGCTCACTTCTATTGTTTATGGTAGTGGTTGGATTGAAGGTGTGTAGCGTGTTATCGTCGCATTGAACATGACAGAAAGTTGAGCAGAGAATCTGCAACAAATATTGCCAAAAGCTTGATGCGACCTGATCAAAGGCCTAGGCAAAGTTTTCTGAAAGTTTTCATCATTCTGGACACAATCAATGAGACATTATGCAAATGAAGCCCGAATGTCCTTTTGTTCAGCTGAAAGCAGTTTTATCATAAATTTGGTAGACATGCGCCCTCACACACACTATTCAGTGATAATGGACTGAAGTGAACCGTAACTAATCTGCACATCCTCTGATAACTCGCGGCTGGTGATTCGACGGTTTCCCCTCACAGCACATCAGCGATGTTTTTTTTTTCAGTTCTGTTGGTCGCAGGTCTCCCAGAACGTTCGTCACCATCGACATTTTTTCGGCCATCTTGGAAACGTCTGAACAACTTACCTGGCTCAAACAACAACAACAACAACAACGACGTAAACAAGCAGTAATAAAACAACTAACAACAAAACAAGTAACAACATATAGCCTCGTCCACTTCATCCACCACTATCCGGTTGAAAATATGAAATATAAAACGCTAGATATATATTTTTAAAAATTATGTTTTAAAATGGAACGAAGCGTCAATTAATTAATGTTATTGCTTTAAATACTGTTATCTGAACGTTGCTTTTATGCATAATTAGTTATCTATTCCTATTGCTATCCCACCATTGTGTATTTTATGTCTGCGTGAGAGCACGGTAAAGTGATATTGCACACAGATGACAATATTATCTACATCAAATACCTGCTCAAATTCTAAGCCCAATCCTAATCGGCTATAGTTCAGTAACTTTTAATTAATATAACTCCATTAAGTGTTCTGCGTCAATTACTACACTATATCTAAAGTAGTTTTCTTGTTAATGATTTACGGTATGGCATTTAATGAATTCGTTTTGCCTTCTTAGTTCGAATCACTCCGATGCTGCTCTTCGTTCTAAGTATTTTGTTTCACTAAACGCTTTATTAACAATATTTTATAAATAGAAATAATGAATAATTGTTGATAATTTTTTATATTTAAATTTGTTTGTTAATATAAGGGACACTCTAAGGCGGCGAGCTGGTAGAAGCGTTAGCACGCCGGACGAAATGCTTCGCAGTATTTCGTCTGCCGTTACGTTCTGAGTTCAAATTCCGCCGAGGTCGATTTTGCCTTTCATCCTTTCGGAGTCGATAGATTAAGTACCAGTGACGCAAAAAAATCTATGTGTCACTATGTATGCATGCTTGATCACTATTTTTCTTTCCACCCCAGATTCCGACACAATCTTAATCCATCTACTCCGAAAGGTATTTGTAGAAATTTTCTTTAAGAAATGCCAATTTTTATGAAAGATATGAGGAAACAAAGCTGATGCATGTGAATTTTACCAAACCGTTCACCACATCCTCGGAAAAAATTTGCCGCACTAAATACTGTTATAATCATAACCTACACCATCTGAAGTGTATTTGTAGAAAATTTCATTAAGCAAATATCCATTTTTCTGGAAGTTATGAAGAAACAATATTGGGCTGGGGTGGCTCTTGTGTAGTCATGCGAGATAAAATATTCCAATGAATATTGTAAAGAAGAAATGATGTGTTTATGACGAGTAGAGTACTTTTAGTCAATGTGTGATGACGTAGGATTTGTCAGGGTCTAAGCAAAGACAATAAAATGCAATAGAAGTGGATTACAGCAAGAATACAATGAAGTCTGGTCTTTATTCATTCCGCATTTCTACCAATGGTTACTTTTGTTGCCGACAGACGTTCATACCCTCACCAATTCAGTAGCTATATATGTAATATACTTATGTCTGTCTATCTATCTATCTATCTGTATGTCTGTCTATCTATCTATCTAGTTATGTATGCTCATACACCCATACATACATGTATACATATTTATATATGTATCTATATATAGACACACTCACATAGGCATACACACACACACACACAGATATATATATATATCATTTTTTTCATTTTCATTTTATCTAGTTTCAGCTCATGAGCTGTGGCCATGCTGGGGCACCGCCATTTGGTGTTGCTACACAATTTTACTTCATGAATTTTACTTCAGGAATTGACATTTGGTGCATGAGAGAGTTTGATGCAGCTGCTCTCATCTGCGCCTCCTGACGTGAAGTTGGTTCATCTAGGACACCTGACAGGAAGAGGTCCAGCCCTGTCTTGAAGACACTTACATCCACCGCATGCAGGTCTCTCAGGTCCTTCGGGAGGATACTGAAGAGCTGTGGACCTTTGAAGCCCAGGCTATTGCAGCATCTTGTCCTACATCTTCATGGCAAATTTGGAGTCCTTGGCACTATGCAATGGCGTCCAGTTCTTTTATTTGTGTAACTTTCGATGCCAAAGTTTGGGACAATTCCTTCGAGGATCTTCCAGATGTATATTATGGCATATCTTTCTCGTCTACGCTCTAAGGAATAGAGTCTTAATCTCTTGAGTCTTTCCCAATAGCTTATATGCTGCAT
>NC_068988.1:22736893-22737739 GCF_001194135.2 Octopus bimaculoides | reverse complement strand
TATATATATATAATGAAACAACATCGGTGGCTTCATATAGGGATTGTTTTCGTTTTTGTGAGAGCAAATGATGGAGTTAATAAGCAAGTGTATGTGTGCGACGTTGTGTGTGTGTGTGTGTGTGTGTGTGTGTGTGTGAGTTGGCAATTCGTTGAATGTATGTATACGTAGGCGTAGAGTAAACAAAATGTGGTATCGCGAAATAGATGCTGTGGTATTTAATTTAGACAGATCCACCCACTTTTTACGCTGAAGATAAAATTGCCTTTCCGTCATTTACAGTCGATAAAATAGATATCTCTGTATATGTGTAAGACGGAAGCCCATGAATTTATTACACCATGTCTACCACGATGCTAACACAAAAATCGGGGAAAGAACAAAATAATAATGATACGGCTAATCTTTTAAATTTTGAATAACTTTAAATTTTAGTCGGAATCATATAAATTTTGCAAGGTGCTATTTCGATAAATGATTTTAATGTATTTGATAGAATGTATTCAAAGTTTGGATTCTTTTAGTATTTTGAAGAATTCATGATATTATTAGAATAGTCCCCAAGAGCAAACATTTGATGGAGAATTATGCAGAATAAATACGCTGCAGGGAATAGGATATTGGTGGATTCAAGCTGTTTATATTTTAATTCCAGTTGGCATGCACGCGTACAGACGTACACATATCGATAAGAACATGCATATACAGTATAACAGTATGTGTGTGTGTGTGCATCAGTGCGCATGTGTGTGTACAAACACACACACGCACGCACACACACACACATACAAACACACACACACACATACATATATATATATATATATATATATATATATATATATA
>NC_068988.1:22730554-22736226 GCF_001194135.2 Octopus bimaculoides | reverse complement strand
ATATATATATATATATATATATATATATATATATATATACATGCATACATGCATACATACGTACATACATAGCTGCATGACATGTTTCCTCGATGCATTTGAGAATTGTTAATCGCATTGCCAGTTAAGAGAACACTTAATTTTTATGGTTTAAACATTGTGACTTGACTGTCTGATTGCTCATCTTTATATTATTGGTTAACGAATGTATATTTTCTTGTATATAAGATTGTGCTGGAAACATTCAAAGTAGTTATATGTTTATTATTAGTTTCCTGTTTAAATCGCGCTGTTTTATCACGAAGTGCGTCGAGTGTGAATACTTACGCGCAGTTACTTGTTGTGACACTTGCCAAAGATAATCCGTTTGATAATCCTTTGCGAATAATAATTATACATAAAATAATGATTTCGAATTTTGGCACAAGGCCAGAAATTTCAGGAGAGAAAGACAGAGCAAACCGATTACATCGACCCCAATGCTTAACTGGTACTTATTTTATCGATCTCGAAAAGATGAAAGGCAAAGTCAACCCCGGCAGAAATCGTAATAGTTTATATGACGTCTTAGAAAGCTTAAATGATGTTCCAAGATTTTCAGAGAGTCGTATTTGGAATGTAATATACAAAATGATTTACCCAGAAATTACCTTCACGAATTTAACATTAGTATCTACTATCAAAAGGTGGAAGCGCAATGGCCCAGTGGTTAGGGCAGCGGACTCGCGGTCATAAGATCATGGTTTCGATTCCCAGACCGGGCGTTGTGAGTGTTTATTGCGCGAAAACACCAAAAGCTCTACGAGGCACCGGCAGGGGATGGTGGCGAACCCTCTTGTACTCTTCCACCACAACTTTCTCTCACTCTTACTTACTGCTTTTGTTGTACCTGTAGTTCAAAGGGCCAGCCTTGTCACACTGTGTCACGCTGAATAACCCCGAGAACTACGTTAAGGGTGCACGTGTCTGTGGAGTGCTCAGCCACTTGCACGTTAATTTCACGAGCAGGCTGTTCCGTTGAACGGATCAACTGGAACCCTCAACGTCGTAAGCGACGGAGTGCCAACGACAACAAAAATTACTATCGAAAGTTAACGTTCCAGATCAAAGAATCGTTTGCCTGGATTTTTCTTTTTTTTCAAATAAAAAATAAATACCCAGAAAATGCATTTATATGGTTGTATCTAATGAATCTAAACTCGCCTATTCATTAGTGTGACTATCCTCCATAATCTTGAATCAGATTATCCTAGCACCGTAATCCCATTTTAACGAAGTTGAGAGAAGCATTTCGTAATGCATGAACAAGAAAATAAATAATGTAATCGGTAGAAACTGGTTGCTGTTATACAGACTGGGCCAAATATAAGTGTACAGTTATCACGTAGACACTTTAAATTTCTTTTAAAACATTTCATTACATTTAAATTTCTGTCTTACAATCATATTGTTTAGGCACATCTTAAACAGACAAAGTTTAATCTCTCAGATGCTCAAAATGTCCTCCTTCAACATTGCAACATTCTTCAAACCTCTTCAGAACATTCTGACATGCTGTGTAACACAGATTCCGATCTCCAATAATTTCAGTGAATGCGTCAGAAATGTAATCTTTTAATTCATTTACTGTTTTGGGATTCTTCTCATAAACCTTGTTCTTTACAACACCCCCAAAAAAGAAATCCATTAGTGTCAGGTCAGGTGAACGTGGTGGCCATTCGATGCTGCCCCATCTTCCAAACCAATGCTGGAATGGCTTGTAAATGGAGCATGAAGAAATTAACTAAATTAACATAATGGTTTCATATATTTTCATAATTAAGATCTAAACTGTTAATATATGAATGCGAAAGGGATAGTTGAATAACTGTAAACCTACTTTTGGGCTACCCTGTATCGTGACGTCAGTGACTTTGCATTAGAGAATTACCGCGTTTAGATCAACGTTGTCTATAATTCAACGCGATCAAGACTAATGCGTGATTAACAACGATAAACATAAACCAGTAACAAAGACACCCAAAGCTACAAAAACGGAAATAGCAATCACTGAGAACACTTGCAACCATATAGGCCGTTGAATATACAGGGATGACCATAAGTCGCTTTACACACCCATTTTTAATAATAATAAAGGGATGAGTAAAGCGACTTATGACCATCCCTGTATATTTATAGTAATTACAGAATTCATTCTTGTTTCATAAGCTGAGGATTTCCACTCCTCCCAGATTGATGGCTTTCCTAATTTCTAATTCGATGGTAAATACAAATGAAATTAAAAAAATGAAACCTTCGGGGGCAAGCAAAATAAAGTATCTAATTAAGTCAAGTGCAAATGATTGAGCTGGGTCCTACTATTTCGCTGTTCATCAACATGCAAGAGACGAAAAGCTAAACTTATTACAGTCAAACAGTTAATTTTACTTTATCATATTCAGTTTAAAGGACATTAAATATTCTAAAGAGAAATACGGATTTCTGAAGGAAACTATTATTCAGTAGTAATAAACATTTTAATATACACGGAAGACAATTCTCAACTGGACATGTTCAGGTTAGATTAAAAGTCCTCAGTGACATTTAATATTCAGTTTGCCGAAGTGTTATGAGAAAATTATTAAATATATTTGCTTCAAGACTAAAGGCTTGTGAGACCAGAGTTTACCTCGCTTATCTATATTTTCAAGGCGTAAAATCTGAGTGTGTAAATATCCTCTCTGTACGGGATGTCAGTGTGTTGCAGGACAGTCTCCAGGTGTCTCCGGTACACATTTCCTCGTTGAGTGTACTAATGTAACATGAAATGAAATAACTCGCCCAAAGTGACAATGCCTGTCCGGGTGAGGGAATAGAACATATGACTCAAAGGTCGAGAGCAAAGCATCGTAATCATTAAGGCACACGCATCCACAATTACAATATTCTTTTTTTTTGCGCCCTTTGCAGGCCTAGACATGCTCATGGGCTCGGTTTCCCGGTTTCTATGGCGTATGTGTTCCCTCCAGCTGGACGGGACGCCAGTCCATCGCAGCGTTACTCAAGGAACAGGAATAAAGAGTGAGAGAAAGTTGGGGTGAAAGAGTACAACAAGGGTCACCACCACCCCTTGCGGGAGCCTCGTGGAGTTTTAGGTGTTTTCGCTCAATAAGCACACACAAAGCCCGGTCTGGGAATCGAAACCGCGATCCTCCGACCGCGACTCCGCTGCCCTAGCCACTGGGCCATTGCGCCTCCACACAATTACAATATAACTCTACATCATTATACACCAAAAACTTTGAAATATTGATATACCACAAAAAGAAATTATTTTAAACAATTTAATATAGAATGTAAGAAGAAATATTTTTGTAGAGGAAAGACAACATTAATTCATTGACTGTTGTTAGGTTAATCAGTTTCGCATGTACAATCTGTCACTCAGGCATATTATGATTTTTTTAAACTCTTCAGAGCAGGCATAGCCTTCAATGTATTTAACAAAGTAGTGACAACGACGACAGAATTGATACACAAATGTAAAGTGTATTACTTTACTAATAAAGTAATTGAAAATAAACCGGTGGCTTGGCGCTCACTATTGCACTTGATATTATCGACGCCTCTTCAGGCATATCGCCAAAAGCGCCTCCGACCTGAATATCCTAGAATGAGTGAGCTATCTGAGTTCTAAAGAAGACATATTGTTGGAGCGCGGATGGCTGGAGCTTCAGTTACTAAAACTTTTGAATTGTTTAATATTTCAGAGGGTATAGTTACTACAATGATGTTGGCTTTCCAGAACCAAGGTAAAATCAGCTCTGGTGCTCATAATATTTTAAGGAATGCAAAGTTCACAGGAAGAGACCACAGAATAAAAATCATTGAACTACGGCAGGTAAGTGACAGAAGGGCTAAAACTGTTCATTGTGAACTCCCTAAAGTCGGATACCATCGGAGTGTTGCTTTTGCTTAAACCTCTCCCGTACTCCTTCAGCATTGACAAAACGTGGGGTCTAGACTATCAGAAATGATCATTAGCTGAATAGAATAGAACAACGCTATGTACTCTCTTGAATCACCATTCGCCTTTATTTCTTAGTCTGGGATGAGCTTATGTCCGGAGACAGCCTAATGAAGCTTTCAACCCTGGCTGTTTGACCTTTGCCATGAAATATGAGATGGCTGTGTGATGACTTGGTAGTCATATCTTGGCCATGTAGTTGTATCTTGTCATATCTTGGTCATTTAATTTTATCTTGTCGTATCTCACCTATTTAATTGTATATTGTCACATCTCGGAAATTTAGTTTATCTTGTCATATCCTGGTCATTTAGTTGTGTCTTGTCATGTCTTGGCCATTTAGCTGTATCTAGTCATATCTTGGCCATTTAGTTGTATCTTGTCATATCTTGGCCATTTAGCACCAAGCATTATCTGAGTATTTTGGATGATCATGTCCATCCTACGGTACAAACATTGTTTCTTGAGTGCAGTGCAATATTTTAGGATGACAATGCAGCAATTACATACAGTGAATGTAATTCATAGTTAGTACGAAGAGCACAAATGTGTAGTAAATCGCTTGGATCCCCACCCAATATAATCATCGGATCTTAGCATAAAATAATATTTATGGTGCAATTGACTGCAGTAACTGAAGAGCCGCTTCGCTTTAGACATCGTAGCTGAAGAAGTAACGCAGGGTTTACTTACGAATGAAATAGAATTCTTCCAACTACCTTTCAGATGCAATAAAGCAGATGAAGTAAGTGTCAATTGCTTGACAAACTATAGCTTTGATTGATGCCAAAGCTCCGTATATAACTCCTATGTAGCAAGATGTTTCCCTTATTTTAATCAAACATTTATATAGATTCACACAACTAAATATACCTAGAACACATATACGGATGTATGAATATATGCATAATGTTTGGATTTATTTGTATGTGTGTGTATGTGTGAGTGTAAATGTACAAATACAGTTCCTGTAAAGATACATGGATACAGACAAGCGTATAAGTAAATAAGCAGAAACGTGTACATGTAAGAAATGCATTCACATTGATTTGCAACAAAATGCATTAGCGTTCATTTGTAAGAAAAAAAAGGGAAATTCATATACTTGTGTTGTTTTGCTAGAAAGACAGCAGATATGTGAACAAAAGTACATACTAACATTCTTCCACACAAATGCAGGATTCTAAATATGAAAGTCGCTTCTCTATCATGCATTTTCTCTGTAATTACGTTCTTTCTCATCCTCACCATTCCCGCAACCTCTCTCTTTTTCTCTCTTTCCCTCTCACATGGATACTTGAAAAGAAAAGTTAACATAAAATAAGAAGATATAATCATAATATAGCCTAAGCATAAAATCTCCATAAAACACAACTAAAATACGCCATTTGATAATATTTTTATGTCGTAGTATTAATGAAAGAGGGAAAACACGAAAAAAAAATAACAAACAAACAAACAAACAGTTCCCTTGAAGTAAAGAAAATGTCAGAAGTTATACTGGCTACCATTTTACGATCCTGTACTACATACATACATACATACATACATACATACATACTTATATATATACATATATATATATCCATATATATATATATTTATATATATATATATATACATATACATGCATATACATATATATGTATATATATATATATATATA
>NC_068988.1:22728428-22730241 GCF_001194135.2 Octopus bimaculoides | reverse complement strand
TATATATATATATATATGTGCATGTTAGTATATATGTTTTTATCTGTATGCGCGTCTTCTCTCTTCCTCCCGCCTCCTCCTCCCTAATCCTTCCCCTTCTTTCTTTCTTCTCCACCCGCTCCTCCTCCCGCCTCCATCTTTTCCATGATCTGCTTCCAAATTGCTTCCGTTTATGTATTTTCTGAGTGTTTACTTCGAGGATCGCACCCCTAAGGGAATCACTACAAAGTTACGGCGTCTATTGATTTTCTACACATTTTTCCCTTGCTCCTGTAACTCCATTCTTTATTCTCGTTCTCTTTCCTTTTTCCCCTTTTTATTTTATGCCGCTCCAACATTATATTTTGCAGTTTCCTTTGATTTTTCGGCCAGAAATTATTATTTGTTACATATTTTCCATATTTATTATTTCCTCTGTTTGTTAATTGCTATGCTAGTTTCGTTTTCTTTTTCCTTTTTTTTTTTTGTTTTTCATAGTTGTTCCTAAAAGTCATTTATTAATGTTTCTGCTAAATTTGTTCTCGGCTTTCTTACATATAAATGCTGTTTTTTCCAGTTACGCTTCACTGTCCCTGTCTATGTATGTATGTATGCATGTATGTACGTATGTATGTATGTATGTATGCATGTATTCACTATTACTACTACTACTACTCCTATAATAATAATAATAATAATAATAATAATAATAATAATAATAATAATAATAATAATAATATTAATATTATTATTATTGTTGTTGTTATTATTATTATTATTATTATTATTATTATAATAATTATTATTATTGTCGTTGTTGTTGTAGCGGTGGTTGTTGCTATGTATGCTACTGTTATTAATATCATTAATAATCATAATAATCTATTCTTTATTAGCCACAAAGACTGGAGAGATACAAAAAAAAATGCAAAGTGCTCACTAGGGGTAACAAAGAAAGAATAACGTGGGAGGGTGTATAATCACGTTTGCAATTTACGAATAAGGATGTGGTAAGTGACGTCCTAAGATATAGAGAATGACATGTTAAGAATTCTGAAGATATACATATATGTACATGCACGTATATAGATAAATACATGCATATATTTCTATATATCTATGTGAATGTATACATGTACATACGCGCATAATATGCATGTATATACATCGATATAGTGACTTATACAAGATTACACTCACATATTTGTAATGACAAATAATAATAGACACAATAAAGCGTGTAGTGATCGAAACGATATATTTTAAAAACATTAAGACTTCTAAAATATTTCAATCAAAGCTGAATTAGGTACTCCATGATCTCGTTTACTTCAATGTGTTTCAAATTTTCTTTATTTATGAATACAACCTAAAACAACAGTCTTTTTGAGACATTTACATTAAACTGACCCGAATTCTTCAGGTAGTTTTCTTTTGAATTTAGTATAATAACTGAAACTTAATTTTGTGAGGATTCGCTCTTTTGCAAGTTGTTTGTATCCTGAACTTAATTGCTTTTGTACGTTTTAAAACTTGTTAGGTATTCTGTGGAACCAGAGAAGTGAACTTTTCTCTATTAACTGTTTTGTAGATTTAAGAAGAAACGAAAATCCTAGTTTCTTTCCGTCTCTTCATATTTTCCCATATTTTTCCGAGTAAAGATTTCGTTTTCCTTCAGACATAAACTGTTCCTCCACATTTGTTTTGTCGTTTAATTTTGAATCATCATTTAATGTGACTCTTCCTTTCCTATTTTCACGTGCTACATACATGCATATATACATATGTATGTATGTATGTATGTATGTATGTATGTATGTATGTATGTATGTAT
>NC_068988.1:22722802-22728227 GCF_001194135.2 Octopus bimaculoides | reverse complement strand
TAGAGATTTAATCAAAAGATTGAATGTGGTACTTAAAATGTTTGTGGCACCAGAATTTGGTAAGGTAAAATCGAAAAGTAAAATCAAGAGATTTAGTGAATTAAATTTGAAGAAAAGCAACAAAAATGTATTAGGTCATAGCAGTACGCACTGCTATGACCTAATACATTTTTCTTGCTTTTCTTCAAATATATAACATATATATATATATATGTATGTATACATGTATGTAAGCATGTATACTTGCATGTATGTATGTGTGTATGTATGTATGTATGTATGTTTGTATGTATGTATGGATCCCTTGCTGCAACCAAGAAATGAGATTTAGTCTATACTGATGTTGGCTGGTTTTGAAAACGGAATCGAAGTCCAAATGCAATTTAGGAAGGAGCTTCACAAAGATCTATGTATATACTTTACTATCACTCGAATAAGAGCTGGAATTGTTCAAAATGTTCCAGGAGAAAAGCAAGACAGACTTCTAGAAACGTATTGACAGAGTTCACCAAAATCTCTGGAGCAAGTTCGTCGTGAAATATGAATTTCAGATTCTGGCAGCCATCGAAATTTCAATCGCTCCCATTGTGAACGTCACATTCCAAGAATAATCCCTGCTGTCGATGAAGGTGATCCATACGGAAGACTGAAGTTTTATTACTGGTTCTTCGGAAGGTGTGTAAAAGATGCACAGTTTCCAAGTAAGACTGTTTGTAATGATGAGACTAAATTTAAATTAAATAGCTCAATCAATCACCGCATCTGCACCTCGAGAGAACCTAAGAATCAACATATTACAGAGAAATATTATGTTAATTTACTAAGAGTTACAGTTTGGTGTAGCTTATCATTAAAAGGATTAATTGGAACATTCTGTTTGACTGTAGTATGGCTGGTCACATTTGCGTGAACTTGCTACGACAGTCTGTCATGCTAATCCTTCTGAAATCTCTGAAGATGCAACGTCTTATTTCCAACAAATTGGGCATTTCCACTCTACCATATTAATGTAAGGGCCTACCTTAATGAGATTTTAACAAACAGGTTGATTCGATCAGAAGAATAACCTCTGTGTTCACCGAACTTCACACCACAAGACATTTTTTCTACTGTGTTAGCCAGAAGCAAAAATTTACAGCGCAAAACGGCAACAGTAGAAGAATTGTGGGTAGCCATTGAACGGAGGAATCCACGAATACCGAAAAGAATAGTCCTTGATATATTTAAGATTCCATTACTTCGCGTTATCAGTAGTGCCTGAAGCAGAACGGTCATCAGACTGAAAGCAAGAAATCATAAATAAATGAAATTCTCAATCATAAATAAATTAAATCAATTAAATTTATGTGTAGCTTTTATTCAATTTTGAAAATGAAATGTATTTTAATTAACACCGATTTTATAAGCTTTCATTGTCTGAATACGTTATAGGGATACTCTGCATTGTACGGTTTGAGCCATTATTATTTTTACTCAGTTGTTTTGTTATTGTGTGTGTGTGTGTGTGTGTGTGTGTGTGTGTGTGTGTGTGTGTGTGTGTGTGTGTGTGTGTGTGTGTGCGTGCGTGTGTGTGCGTGCGCTGTTTCAATCGCTAACGTCTTTGTTTCCATTCTTTGAATTGTGCTCCACCGATCATCATTACCGATTCTTTCACTATTTCGTTTTCCGTCCGCTATCATTTCATGCCCATCATTGATGCTGATATCCATGCTGTTGCTATTATTAATACCATTACACTATCATTTGATACCTATTTCTTTAATGGCGATTTTCCAGTTGGTTTATTGCAGATTATAATACGAAATCCATCGCAAATGGAATACAAAGCAAACGTTTGCTTTCGGGTTAGCGAAGAAATTCTGTTGTTTTTCAATGTACTGATGGATAGCTAGAAGCACCGTTGCTGTTTCTGTTATTGCACTTGTTGTATTCTCCATTATTGATAATGTTAGTCGTGATCGCAGTGACTAAGAAAATTTTCGAGAACACATGTGGTTAATGATTTTGTTTCTTTAAACATTGTGTTGCTCTTGTTTAGTGTAGTAGAGGTAGGTGGATGTGGTTATAGTTCGATTGCGTTTGGCTTCTTTTTTAATCCAGAACATCAAAAAGAAAAAAAAACCCACTGGTGATCTATTTTAGTAAAGTAACATCCCATTTATTCCCATTTACAAAGATAATTTTTGTAATTAACAAAGAAGCTATTTACGATATCTGATTGACATAACACTGGAATGGATTCTTGGATTTGAGTTTAAGCGTTTTCATAAAGTTGTCGCATGTTGCATGAAATATAAATTTGGAATATCGCAAATTTAACTTTGAAACACATGATATTTAGACAAAATCTGAACGCGCATAATGTAAGTTAAACAATTTTTCAGAAGTAAAGATTGCTTGCCAACATCTTGGTTTAGGATTAATGTTGCAGCAATTTAGCCCCAGGAGACATCGTCTCCAGCTGGTTAAAAAAAAAGGGACACATCGTGTCGTATAGCCATCTGGAGACGATGTCTCCTGGGGCTAAATTACAGCAACATTCGTCCTAAACCAGGACTGCCATGTTATGTTGGCAAACAATCTTCACTACAAAGTACTGTTGCTGAATATCTCACATTGTGAGATTTAAAAATAGTAATTTTATAAATTCTCAAAAGTAATGGCGTTTTTGGAACATTCATTTAGACGGTACTGTAACTCCCCTGATCATACATGTTCGGACTTGCTATAACTATGTGTCATGCATAGCAGTCAAGAAGACTTTGAAGATGTGGAGTGTATTTGCAACAAGCTGCGCTCATCTCATTACTCTAGTAATGTAGACACCTACCTTGATGAGACCTTGCCAAACAGGTAGGTTGGAAATAGAGCTTAAGTAGAGTTCTCTCCGCGTTCAACAGACTTCACACATATGGACATTTTCTTATGGAGTTAAATGAAACCAGCAACAGTCGACAAATTGCAATCGGTCATTGAACGAAATGGCCACAAATACCTATCAGTAAGCTGATCATTAGTTAGTTATCGTTACTTGACGGGAATAATAAACCATGCTTACATGAAGCCATTATTCTGAAATACCATATTGCTGACTTGATGTGAATATCAAAATGTACGCCCCAATCTTGCTCCAAAAGAAAATGAAAAGCGTAAGGTCTTTTAAGAGGAATATATTCAATTCTAAGTCAATTCTGTTTCGTACATGTCACAGTATTTATGTTGATCTAATTGTTTTACACACACACATACACACACGCACGCACACACACACACACACACACACATACACACACACACACACACACGCACACACCTTATGACAATCGAGCGAATTAGAAGAGCTGCAAAAATTCAAACATTAGGGACACTACAGTGTTACCCGTCGAATGGTGTATAACTTTGGAAGTATATTTTTACTATCATGGGTAATGTCAGGAACTATGGCATATATAAAATAATTATTATTTAGACTTTTATGAAATATCTTGGTGCCAATAGGAAATGATGAAACGGTTACTAGTTCTGAAAAGGAAAATAATTTATTACTTTAAAATAAAATTAGATAAAGCAAATTTCTCATTTGTGCATTTCTAAGCATTCGCTTATTCATTTCACTTACTCGGGAGATAAAGTTCATTTCATTTTTGCTTTTCGAATCCTGTAGCTCCAAAAGCAAAAGGTCACCGCGTTTTTCTAAAACAACGATCAATTTCTTGTGTGTGTATTTGATGCCATGTGTGATTATGTGTATGTGTGAGATAGATAGATAGATAGATAGATAGATAGATAGATAGATAGATAGATAGATAGATAGATAGATGGATGGATAGATAGATAGATAGATAGATAGATAGATAGATAGATATTTAGAGTGAGAAAGAGAAAGATAGACAGAGAGAGAGAGAAAGAGAAAGATAGACAGAGAGAGAGAGAAAGAGAAAGATAGATGGAACTGATGAATGTATGTATTTTGGGTGTGTGTGCGTGTGTGTCTGTATGACCTACCATAACATAAAATCAACACAGAGAGCAATTTTCTATAAATTAAATAAATATTATATTTGTAAATATTTTATCACGTATTCAGCGGTAAACTGTTTTCATGTGTACAACATGGGATTTTGGAGTTCAGCTCTGATTAATTAAGTCTCTACGATTCCCCCCCGAATCTGCCTTTATCTGCATAACTATCATCATTTCACATCTCATTGTCCCCTTATATATTTGGTAACGTAACGTGAAACAAGCTAACTGTATTTATTACATGTGTTGTTGATACTTTCACCGTTATCACACCCTGAATATTACTGGATCGAGACCCAGGATATATACAGGGAATATTACCTGGTTTCCATGGCATAAAGCAGCTGATTAGATATTTACAGCTGAGCGGACTGTAATAACCCGAAATGAAGTGCTTAGCCCAAGAACAACACGTACCACCCTGACCGAGAACCGAAACCACGATCTTGTGACCACGAGTGGTATATCCCATAACAACTAGGTCAGGCGCCTACACTTCCATTGTTAACTATTTCACAAGATTCATTTATTTTACCAATGATTCTTCAGGTTCGTGGCAGTCAACGAACATGGCGATAATCAAAGGTAATTATGGAGAGGTGTTTTTGAGTCACCTGATTTTCTGTAGAGAAACTCTAGCCTTTATGTCTAAAAATTGTCCGATATTACAGTCTTGCTAATTCTGACAAGGAAGCTTTCCCAACCTTATTTTAGACCAGTGTTAAATATTGGATTTTCACCGTTTCACTGGGTGTTGTAGCAGATTTATCATTGATGTCGATAAATTTGATTAGAACGCAGTAGCTGAAGGCTTGGGCATGTTTGTGGGAAAAACATAAAAAGTAGGTAAGTTATAATTCGGCAGCCAGTTGCTAACGAATCCAAGGAAATCCATGGAAATCTATCTTCTGAATCATAAATAATCTCGGCTGATGTTGAAATATTGAGCGGATTAAGTTCTAGATGATTGATAAGGCCACACGCACGCACATGCAAACACACGTGCGCGCGCGCACAGACGTGTGTGTGTGGGGGGGGTATGAATATGCGTATACATATATACGCATATCCAATATCTGTATATATGTATATCTATATGCACGTACATATGCATACGATGTGCATGTTCGTATATACAAATATATAAACATACATACATACTATATATATATATATATACATATACATATATGTATATACAGTGGAAAGCAACATCAAACATCACATATATACGTATGGATATTAATCTAATAAATCCGAACGGTCTCATGACAATTACATTAGCGGTGAAAGTTATGACATATATGTGCGTATACGTGTGCATAGAAGTGCTATATATATATATATATATATACATATATATATATACATACATATATATATATATATATATATATATACA
>NC_068988.1:22721630-22722450 GCF_001194135.2 Octopus bimaculoides | reverse complement strand
TATATATATATATATATATATATATATATATATATATATATATATATATATATGTATATATATATACATATATATATATATATACATTTATATACATATACGCTCATATACGCATATATATATTTATACATATATAAGTATATATGTATATACATATCTCTGTATATAGTTCGAATGTTTTACCGTGACTTGACAGTGACACCGGATGATTTATTCTGGTGATGGAGAAAGAAAATTAGTAGAGAAAAATTGTGGTCAGTGAAGAATAGAGGATTAAAACAAAAAGGGAGAAAACACGAAAATTGTCCCGAATATGTGTTATAAGATGTGAAATAATTAGACCAATTTACAGTCACGTTGTGTGGTATACTTATTACGCAAGAGACTGCAGATTGACTGGTGTCTAAGCATTAGTTTACAGTTTCATACACGTGCATAAACACCTACAGTAAAGCGTAAAGTATTCAAAACAAGAGAAACGTTTGATGTAAGTTTTTGAAATTTGCGACGAGTCCGAACGGATGTTAAAACATTATGTTAAACATGAGCTTCCGAATTCCATCAGAGACAGCAACTTCATTTTAGCCTACATTTCGAAAATTTATGCCTATAACCTGTGCTTTTCAACAATTGTGCTATGTGGAATATGACAAGGACTTTAATGCAATAATTGGATTCCTTCCAACATAGACCAGTGTGTGCACTTGTATACACACATACACACAAACATATAATATAATATAATATAATATAATATAATATAATATATATATATATATATATTCATTTATGCACACACATATATATATATGTATTTATG
>NC_068988.1:22719902-22721534 GCF_001194135.2 Octopus bimaculoides | reverse complement strand
ATATATATATATATATATATATATATATATATACATACATACATACATATATATATATATTATATATATATATATATATGTGTGTGTGTGTGTGTGTGTGTGTGTAATATATATATTTATATATATATATAGGACCGTTGTAGTTCTCTTGAGACATTGTAATACCGAAGATGTTAAAAAGAGAGAAAATAGAAAGCTTCTGACAATACGCAAAGTCTTATAAAGCCTTTATATTTCAGGTGCAAAGGCCCATTTTCAGATGGTGTATACATGTATATACATATAAATATGTATTATGTAAAGGATCGTGGGTAAGGCCAGAACAATGCGAAGTAAATGAAAGGCAAATCGTAAGACACGAATATATGAATTAATGTAGACTTATCTTGCATTTAATATTTTCTCTACCCTTATCTTGAGGGGGCGCCTTGTTTCGCCTTTGTATAACCTACCACAGCTGCATGAATGGAGCACACGCAGTTCTTAGTTATATTCTCTTCTATTGGTGGCTTTATATGTATGTGTGTGTATGTTTATGTGTCTGTGTTTGTCCTCCCAACATCGCTTGGCAACCGATGCTGGTGTGTTTACGTCCTCGTAAGTTAGCGGTTCGGCAAAAGAGTCCGATAGATTAAGTACTAGGCTTCCAACGTCGTGGGGGTCGTTCTGCTCGACTAAAGGCGGTGCTCCAGCATGGCCACAGTCAAATGACTGAAACAAGTAAAAGAGTAAAAGAGGTAAAATTGAAGAACACGGCAGATACAAAAATGATGTCACGAATTGATACAAGAAATCAAGGAATTTTTCGGTGTATGTAATACCGTAAAGTTCGTAATATCTCGTGCAAAATGAAGGAATGAATAAATAATCTGATGCTGTGATTTCCTGCGGAAACACATAAGACTGATTTTACCAGTTTAACCTAGCATTTGTCAGTGGATAATCCACAGGACGTGGCTTTAAGTTTCTGATCTTCGCCCATAGCTATGCACGAAGGCCCCATAAAAAGGTCGAAGGTATAACACATTTCTCTCCCCCTCTCAATCTCTCTCACTCTCTCTCCCTCTCGCTGTGACAAAACAATAAGTATGTGTCTGTTACTGTGTATGTGGGTATGTATATGTGTATGTATGTATGAATATATATATATCTATACGTATATATGTATATGTAAGTATATATGCATGTATAAATATATGTATATATATATATATGTACATATATGTGTATATATGTGCGTATGTACGCATAAACATATGTATGCGTGTTAACTGGCAAAGTCTGCACAATTTTGCAACGCAACAGCAGGCCAAATCATTCATATATCACGAGAAACAAAACGCAATATTTTACCCCAACTGACCGGGCTTAGTGGTCAGAGAAGTCTTGTCATGATAAAGTAAATTAAGTGCAGTGGAAAGAGATGGAGAATATAAAGCATCACTATCATAAACATAGATATCTACACACCAATGTCTATATGCATATGTATGCATGCATGTATAAATATACACGCATGTATATATATGTATATATATATATATATATGTATATTTATATATATGTATATGTATGTTTTTATATATATATATATATATATATGTGTGTGTGTCTGTGTGTGTGTGTATATAT
>NC_068988.1:22715049-22719517 GCF_001194135.2 Octopus bimaculoides | reverse complement strand
TATATATAGATATATATATATATATATATATATATATATATATGGGGGGGGTGCGTGTGTAATACCTTATCGATTGGACGCTGAATTTCCGACATTTTCAAGAATTAAGTATATTTATGTAAGAAAATTCACTTTGATGTCATTTTGGATTGATAATGACTACGATTGTATTAGGTTCAGGCAAGCGGAAGCAATCTCGTTTGTTGCAATGCTGAAACTAGACAAGTTAGACAGTGCTTAGCAAAAAGCCTTTATCCATCCATGCTCATGGTATTACTATCTGATTATCAGATAATTTCTTCTGACAATATCTACAGAAACTGTTATATACGCATTGATATACACGGTACATAAGCACATATATACTTCAATGCATTTGTACATATATTCGCAAATATAAAAGAAGATACATCTGCACGCACACTCATTCAAACACATATGTATATGAATACATATGTAATATATCATTGCTTATTCGCACAGAAATAAATTTACTAGTGTGTTTTGGTGTATTTATGAATGAATATATACTTGGGAAGGACATTTTCTTTTCCTATAGCAACCACTACATAATATGCAATTAGAAATTGTAAGCTATGGGAAATAACTCAAGTAGGACAACGGTATGAATTTAGATTATTCAGTTAGGCATTAACTGTACTGTATGATGTACGCAAAAATAATTCTAAATACATTCAAATTTTCCTGCTAGTAATGGAAAGTAACCCAAAGAAACTTAGTGACAATAGTTAGCGACTATTAGAGATCAGTGGAGATAATTTCCACAAATTCGAATTTGATTTGATTTCACATAAAATTCAAATTTCATATTTAGTAGGGGTGATTCCAAAAACACCTGTTGAATTCTAACACAGCCAAAACATATCCGTAGCTGTCAGTTACAATTTCCTGGTTAAAAAGTCAGCATGCTTTTTCCCAAAACATTGAAATTTAATTTTCTGTTAAACTCACATGTTCTCACAATTTTACCTCTTTTGCTCTGCTGCACGGATTTTATTTTGTTTCATTTAGAATTTCTTTTACATGTTTTATGCTCAACTCGTCAGCATGCGTGCGTGTGTATGTGTGTGATAACTGTTTTACAGGCATCAGAGATCATCGACTCTCCTGACACAATCTGGAGATTCATGATTTGTTTTCTCTTTGGGAAATATAAACCGTTCTATTCCTCTGGTATATATACAGAGGGCTCAGTAACTGTTTTGGCTTTCCTGAACTTATATCTGAGGCGTTCGATATTTGTAACCATTACACAGGAGGACTGCTTCATGTGACAGAGATTATCCACTCGCTCATCGATGGGGCCTCATACGATATCTTTATATATCCGCTCTTATCTGGAACTTGTATGTGTCTTCTAAATTTTGACCGACAACTGGTTCTCTAACAGGAATGCACAGATATTTATGAATCAGGACCTACTATACATAACCGGAGCTTACATAAACTTAATTTATCCTTTATAAAACCACCCAGTGCTCATCTCAGCAGAATACCGAGCTATTCTTCTGCATAATATAAAATAAGTTAATCTATTTTACGAGTTGTGATATTTTAAAGGGAAAGAGTATGTATGCATGATAAAAAGAAAAAAATCCAGACAGTTTCTTCACAACCATCGGAGCACTTCGCGCTCCTCACGATCGCAGGTCTGTGAGATGGCTGTGAGTTGTGAACAGTTTTGAAAAGGAACCGGAAAAAGAAGTATGAGCACGCAGTGCACATGTGTACACTGAATTCGTAAAACTGAAGTCAATAATAAAAAGCAATATCAAACAAGTTATTATGATTATCTGCATGCCACGTCTGACGCCACTATCATGCAGCTTTGATGCAATTTTCTTGTTGAAGTTACACTTGAAGCGTAGACATTGAGCACCGTGTCTCTAAATGATTTAAGATAGTAGCAAATGTTCTTTATAAAGCACCTTACCTTCCCAAGAAAGTATGTATTGAAAAATATTATCATCTGTACAACGTAATTTGTTACATAGCAATTTTAAAAAAATATTTATCGAAAATATTCTCCAACAAATTTAGTAAACATAAAAAGAAATCTAGCAAAATAATGCGCAAAAAGAACGGAAAATTGCAACCTACAGT
This sequence comes from Octopus bimaculoides, assembly GCF_001194135.2. NCBI lineage: Eukaryota > Metazoa > Mollusca > Cephalopoda > Octopoda > Octopodidae > Octopus > Octopus bimaculoides. Next base: position 22,717,393 of record NC_068988.1, on the reverse strand, counting down.
GGCAATCACCTGCTGGAACTCACGAAACTACCCCTTGGACTCCTTGTTAAGAATTAACGATTTAAACATTTGTTCCATAGAAAAACTTTGATTTCATTTAATATGCACTCAGTTCTTACCGTTCGTGTAAAAATACATAAAGAAATTCTGAGACACTTCCCCGATAAATATGCCGCAATTATTTTTAAAATATATACAACAGGTAAGCATAAAGACAGGAATATTGTCTTAGTAATGGAGTAAATAAGTAACCGGAAATTGACGAATGGTTTAACGTTTTCCTCTGTCGTATGTCGTGTTCGTATCTCTTAAAACAAGAAACAGTGAATAACAATATGAATAACAATATAAATAACAATAAATACGATTTCAAAGTAAAAATTGCATATTTGCTGCATACTTACTGGACAATTTTGATAGCGTCTTCCTCATTTCTCACTTCTATAGGAACCAGACATTTGCAGATTGCTTGTTTGATGTAAAAGTTTCTGTATATACGTATATAAAGAACCATTTATTACAATATTCTCGTTCTAATTAAGATTTATGCTTGTATATGAACTAGCTTACATGGAAAATCAATCAGTTCTGAATAATAAGAATTCTTAAAAGCATCTGAATACAAAACAATTTAATGGATGTTTAGTGAACTAGGTGATTTCAAACGAGCAGTCAGTTGGAGGAGTTACAAAATTTGATGTGTCCCATGTAAGTAACGTACAAAAGAGAGAGAAACTTGCTAATGCTTATGTTTTATCGATTGATGATTTGGCAGAAATAATAGGATCAATTGGACAAAGCGAAAGAAAACGACCGCCTTTATATACTGTAACGTGGTGACCCTGATTTATATACACGCATTTAAGTATAGTTGTAGGCTTATAAATTCGATACAGAGTACCAATTGTATCCCTCTTCACAATCATGTCACTCCGTCGATTACGACGAAGCGCATTCCTGTTGAGCCAATCAACGGAGCAGCCTGCTCGTGAAAATAACATGCAAGTGGTTGAGCATTCCGCAGACACACGTTACCAAAAGTGGTTCTCAAATGTAACAGGGTTTTCTTGAATTACAGGTACAACTAATTTTTGAAGTCACGTGCATTTACTTAAACACACATCCGCCTATCTACGTATTCAACTACTTACCTATATGTCTAACTCTGCGTGTACATATAATCATGTACCTATAATGCTACACACACGCACACTCAAACACACACACACAAATATATATATATATATATATATATATATATATACGTACGCACATACATATATTAGAGTGGTGAGGAAAGACAATGCAGGATAAGGACATTTAGTTACGTTTAATTCAGTGGAAATTGGAAATTTAGCTACATAACGAATGGTAAAATATAGTAAAGATAGGCGCAGGAGTGGCTGTGTGGTAAGTAGCTTGCCTACCAATTACATAGTTCTGGGTTCAGTCCCACTACGTGCCACCTTGGGCAAGTGACATCTACTATAGCCTCGGGCCGACCAAAGACTAGAGAGTGGATTTGGTAGACGGAAACTGAAAGAAGCCCGTCGTATATATATATATATATACGTATGTGTGTTTATGTGTCTGTGGTTGTCCCCCCACCATCGCTTGACAACCGATGCTGGTGTGTTTACGTCCCCGTAACTTAGCGGTTCGGCAAAAAGAGACCGATAGAATAAGTACTAGGCTTACAATGAATCAGTCCTGGGGTCGATTTTCTCGACTAAAGGTGATGCTCCAGCATCGCCGCAGTCAAATGACTGAAACAAGTAAAAGAGTAAAAGAGACTAGAGTAAGGAGTATAGTCTCTGACAGCAGTTTTTGAGATATCCTAGCTATTGAAGCAACGAAACGTCATAGGAGAGATATACGTTAGACAGTGTAAGAATCTCCCTCATCTATGATGTTTGTTGTTCATTATCTCCGAGAAAGTGGAAAGGTCCAATTAAATCCAGTTCGATCGGAACTTCTTTAGGTAAATCCATGATTTAAAAAAATGGTTAAATGGCACAGCATAGTGAGAAGAGGGAAAAAATTGTTATGCAGTACTCCATATTGAGGGAAAACGAAATTGAATGCTAGCAGATCCAAAGTTGTGCAAATACTGACAGGATGATTTAAGATAAATCCTAGTGAGAGAAAAGATAGATAGATAAGTGGTTTGTATTAGATATATAATCTTCAGTATATTGAGATGTATTGATCCTGGAGGGAGAATAAATACTAGTTCTAACGTTGTTGAATATCGGTATTAGCTACTCTTCCTCTATCGGTTTGAATCAACCTGACGAAAATTCTTCGTATCAGATATATATATATATATATATATATATATATA
>NC_068988.1:22713323-22714283 GCF_001194135.2 Octopus bimaculoides | reverse complement strand
TTTAAGACAGTAATCTGCGATGTAAATGATAATTGTCTGCTGTTTCTATGTGATTGAGCGATTGAGCCGAGATGTTTCTTCCTATTTCAGAGGCTAATAACATGAGTAATTTGCTGGTGGTAATTGCTGAGTCAAATATCTTTGTTGTAATTTCAATACACGAGTGATTTCCAGCAATAGTAAATTCTATAAAAGAAAAAAAATCATTATAGAATTAAAAAAATCTGTTATTGTATATCGAACAAGAGACGCAAATTTTATCATTATTCCCCAGAGTAAACTCTGCGGTCAAAAATGTCCACCATTTTAATTATATTCTTCAGAAGATTTTTTTTTCTTATCGATTTCTCACTAATTTTGTTTAATATGTTTTAAATGTTATGAAATAATTTTTATAAATGACACAAAAGGCGAACATTTAAAACCAAATAACATAATTATCTCCTTTAAATTTGTTTTATGCGTCACACACAGAGGAACAGACATGGCGGGCTTTTTTTTTTCTCTTCTATTTTTAAAGATCAATAATTATAGATTAGATAACCTATTCGTTAGTGACATTTTTGTTATCAGCAAATAGAAAGAAAAAAAATCAATGAAAGGGTAATATAATTCAAAATGACGATAGTAATGTTATCTTACGCGTCCCAGAGATATCAGGAATTATTAAGCTTAACTATACTTAGGATGAAATAAAGCAACGCACATTCATACTGCAGTATACATACAGGCTCTAACTAGTATTATAATTCGTTAAACAGTAATGGAATTTAAGCAATAAATAATACGAGCACTATTATCATTATCAGTAATAATAATAATAATAATAATAATAATAATAATAATAATAATAATAATAATAATAATACTGATGATGATGATGATGATGATGATGATGATGATGATGATGATGATGGTGATGATGATGATGATGATGATGATGATGATGACGACGATAAC
>NC_068988.1:22710237-22713100 GCF_001194135.2 Octopus bimaculoides | reverse complement strand
CATTATCAGTAATAATAATAATAATAATAATAATAATAATAATAATAATAATAATAATAATAATAATAATAATACTGATGATGATGATGATGATGATGATGATGATGATGATGATGATGATGGTGATGATGATGATGATGATGATGATGATGATGACGACGATAACAATAATAATAGCAGTAACAACGATGCATTATATTGGATATAATGAGCTTGAAAGGAGCCGGAAGTATTGTGATATCATCTGATAAAATTCTAAATTGCTGAAGCTGATAAGGAAATGGATGACTTGAAACAAGATTAACAGGAATACCAAAATACACACGCGTACATAGACAAATGCAATCACACACATACGCACACACGCTCGTGCACATACGCACATATAAACATACGTACAGTTACATACACGCGTATATTCTCAGATAAACGTGTCTGTTCATAAAAGCTCGCAAATAATACTCACATAGAAACATACGTACACCACGTAGATTCTATATCAATCCTAATAAACACACGATAATTAATTTTTAACAACAGGCTTTTTAGCGTGGAATGTTATTTCTTAGAGTGACGGCGGCCACGACCCCGACTATCCAGCCTCTCCAAACACTGTTGCTATGTTACGGGTAGTAAGTTATCACCCAGAAACTTAATGCTCTAAAGTTTAAGATCCACTGACGTCATACGTAGTCATAAATCACATTAGAATGCGCTTAGATTGTTGGAGCTCCGTTTTTAATTTCTTTATTGAAGTCACTCGGTATTTCCGTTTAGATCAAACGAGCAAAACTCCTATTTATTATCTCGCTTTCTATTCTATTACTGATTATTTGGAACACAAATTAATGCGAACATAAACCAATTCTTTAGTAATTTTTTTTTCTCTGCATGGTTTTGTTTTTGGTTTCATTGCAAAGAAAATCACTTTTTACCGTTTTCATTCTGATGATTGTCTCAATAAATTACCTTTTATTCTTAAGTATATATAGATATAAGCGTGTACACGCACGCATTCATACATACATGCGTACATACATATACGCATACATGCATACATGAATACATACATAGGCATAAACGCGTATACACATATATTGAGGTACACACACACACACAGACATACATACACGCATACATATACTGTGTACATGTATAAATATGCAGATATATATTTTTTTAAATTGACAGTTATACCAAAATAATTCACATGAAAAGAGGTTTCTCAAACATTGTTATAATGCTTTTGCATACAAAGCTTGTATATGTATATTCATACGAAGTTTAAATCTCTAATTATTCCACCTGTATTCAGTATTTTTTTTTTGTTTTACGTATTTCAATATTTATGTATACTAGTATCTTTCAAAATAGTATAAAGTAAATAATTTTAATCGTATTTGTTAAGTATTCTGGGCGAAAAGTATGACACAGCTTGGGAAGAATACAATTGTAGATTATTACGTAATTCTGTTAACAATTTTGAGTAATTTTCTCTTTGTAAGATACTTTCATTCATTGTGTACAAAAGGGTCCGTTTGTTTGTACATTCACTGTTTTAGGTAACCTTACATCTAGTGTCCGTGCCCTTTTGTCATACAGACGTTAAGTATTTGTTATGCCACCTCCCTAGGCATGTAGTTCTCGAAATTGAATACTCTTCAACGAAAGATGTGTTTCGTTCTGACATCACGTATTTTTTTCTGTATATCATATATCAGAAGTTAGATCATCCATTCTACTCACTTGCGGTGCACCTCCAAATAATTTGTAATTTCCTGAATATTAGAGGAAAATATGACACTAAAATTACCTGCAGCAGAGCATCGAAAGTAGATTACAGAAGCTTCTTAATTTTTATGGTTCAAACTGATGTGATCAAATATGGATGAAAACAAGGCATGGTTTCGCGGAATTAATTGTGCACTTAAGGTTGAATAAACTAACTTAGGGAAAACTACAATGTTCTCTTTGCTTCGGAGGCGTTGAAACAGCTCTAAGAATTGTGCATTGGTATTGATTTGGTGTTATCGACTTAGCATTGTTATATCTTGGCTATAAATTGCCTTAGAAAATTTAGCATATACAAGAGTGTAAATGTTATTGGCCAGCTGTAATTTGCAAAATTCAAACAAATACAATGTAAGAAAAGGTAACTCAAATGGGCCACTAACATGAAAATACATAACAAAAAGAGGTTGTTACATTTTTCATATCCCTCTACCTAAGCGTGTTAATTCAACCTTGAACTTATGCTTAATTTCTAGATATTATCCACCATACAATTCTCATTCAAAATGCTAACAATTGCCACTAGTTTCCTTTTCCTACTCTATCACTAACTGGAAATTTAAAAGAAGTTATCGAGTTGGGCATTCATAAAATAACTCTGAAGAATTTCTGCTACGGATTTTCTCTTAGCTCCTTTTAGTTTTAATTATGCATATCAATCTGAGTTATAACTGCACTATACTCTTTATATTACATGCTAAATTGTTTAAAACAGATCGACAGCAGGATACTACAATTGCACGCTGATAGCGTTGACCTTATAACCAGGCAAGTGAAATCAATATTGAAAGCCTTCTAAATATTCTGCAAATTATCCTGATATCTCTTTCAGGTTTACTAGGAATTTGTGCTTCAAATTTGTCTTACTCTGCAATTGAGCAATGTTGTAATACGTTTAAAGCAAATAAGCATTCGGCATTGAATTCAGTATACTGCTGGCACCAGTACTCTCACAAAAATGCATACATACATACATACACACACTCACACGCACATACATGCATATGTATGTATATGTGTGTGTATGCATATATATATATATATATATATATATATATATATATATATATAT
>NC_068988.1:22708801-22710227 GCF_001194135.2 Octopus bimaculoides | reverse complement strand
TATATATGATGTGTGTATATATATATATATATATATATATACATATCTATGTATATACATATATACATGTGCATGTGTGTGTATGTATGCATGTATGTTTATGTGTATGTATGTATGAATCTATGTGTGTATGTACGTATGTATGTATATATGCATGTAGGTATGTATGTATGTATTTCTGTGTGTCTATTTTCTGTTAATAACATATTACATATACTTCATCCACACGAATAGTCTACACTTAACCACAAAAAATATCCGTCACCAAAACATTCTTCTTGGTTTTATACAGGCTGGAAGTATTGAAAGCATTATGTTAAATCAACACTCAATAATATGTAACAGTCCGTGACTTATCATGAACAAGATGTTAAAATATTCCATCCACTTAGGATGAAATTCGAACCTTGAGTCTCATAGATGTGTAAAGTAATTGTAAATAAAGGATTGACATTTCGACTGCCTTCTCGGTTATTTCACATCAATTTCAAATAGACCTTTAATTAGTAACTGTTATCAAACACGATCTTGGTACCAAGCTATGCAATTTGATGAGAACGATTCGTCTATTTGATAAAATTAAAATAAACTTCTTCAATTTTGAAACGAATTACACAATCCAAACCAATAGAAAAGTGATTGTGTTAGTAACATACTGTTGATTATGTTACCTCAGTGTATTGTAAATTCTCCAGAAACGTTTAACTTTTATAAGTAATATTGCTATATTTTTCATTTGTTGACAGGAATAACCTTGGAAGGGATAGCAAATATCTGTGCAAATAGTCGCTATCAAAACAATGGCTACTACAGGTAAAACTTTTCTAATCTAGCAATGTGACGTATAAAGGTTACACTTCTCTGCGGATTTGACAGTATATTTTTTATTATGCAATTGTCACCAATAGCCATTTCTTGTTAATGAAATATAGAAACATTTGTGCCACCAGACGGGCATGAATATGTATAAATTAATATTTACTGGTCATTTCACGCACAATTTCAGTTGCATTATAGATTCATGTGTATATGCACGTACACACGCATATATATTCATTATGTACATGTATGTGTGCATATGTATGCATGGCGTGTGTGTTGGATATTCATGATTGCGAATACTCTTCTAAGATTTAACTAACTCATAATACTGCTGTGTAATATATTTATAGGGAATAATGCGTCGAGCTAGCAGAATCATTACCGAGCCGGAAAAAATGCATAGCGGCATTTCTTCCATCTTCACGTTCTGAGTTGAAATTCAGCCGCGGTCCACTTGCCTTTCATCCTTTCGGGGTCAATAAATTCACCACCAGTTGGGGAACGGGTGTCGATGTAATCGATTTATCCCTTCGCCCCGAATTTGCTGGCCTTGTGCAAACATTTGAAATCAATACACACACACACACAGATACACACACACACA
>NC_068988.1:22705773-22708026 GCF_001194135.2 Octopus bimaculoides | reverse complement strand
CACACACACACACACACACACACACACACACACACACACACACACACACACACACACACACACACTCAAATACATATATACAAATGCATATATATATAACAGTAAGTTTTATGTATGTATGTATGTATGTATATGTGTATGAACGTATGTATGTATGTATGTATGCATGTATGCATTATGTATGTGCGCTTGTGTATAGACAGACAAACATCTATATCGAAAATAACTAGCAGTACACCGACAGTAGCACATACGTGCACAAGTACACAGGCATAAAGACATACACAAACACACACATACTAGTGTTCTTTGAAAGGAAAGCAGACTGCGAAACTCGCAGAGAACTTGATAGACTTCAGCTACGTCGTAAATAGATTTTAGTAAAATGAAGATCGTAAGTAATGGACACATGTTTCACTTCTTCGGAAGACTTTTCAGAAGTAAAACAGAAAGCATATATATATACAGGAGTGGCTGTGTGGTAAGAAGCCTCCTTTCCAACCACATGGTTCCGGGTTCAGTCCCAATCAGTGCCACCTTGGGCAAGTGTCTCCTACTATAGCCTCAGCCCGACAAATGCCTTGTGAGTGAATTTGGTCCACGGAAACTGAAAGAAGCCCGTTATATATATATATATATATATATATATATATATATGTGTGTGTGTGTGTGTGTGTGTGTGTGTATGTATGTATGTATGTATGTATGTATTTGTGTGTGTGTTTATTTCCCCCCCCCCGGAATCGCTTGACAACTGATATTGGTGTGTTTATGTCCCCGTAAACTAGCGGTTCGGCATAAGATTCCAATGGAATAAGTACTAGGCTTACAAAGAATAAATCATGGGTTCGATTTGTTCGACTACAGGCGGTGTTCCAGAATGGCCGCAGTCAAAATGACTGAAACACATAATATATCTCGCCTCGTTTATCACTGGTTCTTTCATCACTGATCCAGATAACACGGTATGCATAATTGTGGACCGCGTTGCGCTTATTACGAACTAATCTGTGATAACACGGATTTGCGATCGGTAAAATATTCGGCTTGGACCGCAAAAGCGTGCCCCAAATCAATCCATAATGCTCAGCAACTGTCCACAACTTGGAGAATCCGAACGAGAACTATTCTCCCCACACATTCAGTTATTCATTTATCACTGATTCTGTTAAGATATCTTTTTTAAATATTTTTTTAACCAACACCGATGATAGAGTTGCTCTTTGTGTGAGTCAGTGAAGAAACATGAAAGACGGCCCATGTAAATAAGACGCGTTGCTAGAGTAAAAGTCTGACGTATTGCTTAGCAAACAAGAGAAATATTTATATTTCAATTTATGGCTTTTAAATATTCTGTTTTATCTTGGTCAAGTAATTGTCTTTTCATTAATCTATGATTAACAATTTTGCATATATTATTGTTGTGGCTATTTTATCATTGTTTTTTTCTTTTCTTTTTGATGTTACCGTCGTTGGACCTGATGACCAGCTATTTCCACTACGCACATGAATGTTTGTGTGGTCAAGGATCTGGCTTCCAATGTCGCAATTTCAGGTTCACTCCCATTGCGAGACACCTCGGGCAAAGATTTTGTGAACTGAGTGAAGCTGAGTGTATGTATGTATGAATATGTGTATATATATATGAGTTTGTGTGTGTGTGTTTGTGTGTATATATACATATAGGCGCAGAAGTGGCTGTGTGGTAAGTAGCTTGCCAACCAACCACATGGTTCTGGGTTCAGTCCCACTGAGTTAAACCTTGGGCGAGTGTCTTCTACTATAGCCTCGGGTCGACCAAAGCCTAGTGAGTGGATTTGGTAGACGGAAACTGAAAGAAGCCCGTCGTATATATTTATATATGTATGTGTGTATATATGTTTGTGTGTGTGTCCCCCAACATCGCTTGACAACCGATGCTGGCGTGTATACGTCCTTGTAACTTAGCGGTTCGGCAAAAAAGACCGATAGAATAAGTATTAGGCTTACACAAAATAAATCCTGAGGTCGATTTGCTCGACTAAAGGCGGTGCTCCAGCATGGCCGCAATCAAAATGACTGAAACAAGTAAAAGAATAAAAGAACACATATATATAGACATATATATATATATAATTATATACATTTATATATATATTTACATACATAATATATAAATAGATATACATATATATATATACACATACACACACACGCACACACACGCACACACACACATATATGCGTATATACATATTATTAATTTTAAGGTCA
>NC_068988.1:22705360-22705763 GCF_001194135.2 Octopus bimaculoides | reverse complement strand
CACGCACACACACACATATATGCGTATATACATATTATTAATTTTAAGGTCACAATACATGTATTAAAGCGCTACTAATAGTTTCATATGTTGAGAAAACTCAAACATATTCTTCAGGCGCAGACCACATATCATAATGAACTAAAAAAATTTGAATAGTAGTAGAGACGAAAAAAATTGAGAAGGCATCATATAGAAACTGCAAAAAGTAAACAACAGAAAGCGAAAACGGAAGACGAAGACCAAAAGAAATAAAATGTAAAAAATAAAAATTAAAAGTGTAAAGGAGCTATCTTCCTTAGACCCTAATTAATAACGCTGGATGTGCACGTCAAGCTGGATATTCAGATTACTTTTTGGTTCTAATACTTTTTCTGTCGCGAATAGTGCACACACACACACA
>NC_068988.1:22702674-22705350 GCF_001194135.2 Octopus bimaculoides | reverse complement strand
CTGGATATTCAGATTACTTTTTGGTTCTAATACTTTTTCTGTCGCGAATAGTGCACACACACACACACACACACACACACACACACAATATACTGTCTCATGACTGTCCCAAGTCAGTCAGGTATAGGCGGAATTTTCCAATTCTTCAGAATATATTTATAAATATACCAGCAACCACTGAAAATATCTGAACTGGAGTTCAATAGAGAGTTAGGGATCTTAGATCTGAACAGGATCTGCGCTCATTCAGCCAAACAAAGTCTACATTTATTCGATCCATTCACACAAGTTATGGATTTCTCAATTACTTTCTATTTAATCACACGCGATGTTTCGTAATCTTTCTGTCATGGGACAGTATATTGTGTGTGTGTGTGTGTGTGTGTGTGTGTGTGTGTGTGGACTATTCGCGACAGAAGAAGTATTAGAACCAAAAAGCAATCTGAATATCCAGCTTGACGTGCACATCTTGTTAGGACGCTATTAGCCTTCAGCGAACCTTTCAGATGGGTGCATGGTCTCGTTTAATATTAATACTGCTTCTGTCGCTAAGTTTTTTTTTTCTGATAAACCTGAAGTCTATTTGTGACATCAATGTCTTAAAAAATGTTCATATTCAGTATATCTCGCAACGAGATTTGTTTCGTATGTGTTGACCGGATGCCTGCCTCTGAAGAAGTCAACTATAATAAAATCACGTGATAAGGGAATTTCGACTCCCATAAGAGGTGATTCTCCTGATATATGATGTGTGCCTGTGCTTTTATGCATCATTCGCCTATATGGGAGTATTTCTCAAATCCAAGATAACAGACAGTATAAATCCCAGACAGAACTTTTTTAATAATAAGTAGTGGGAGTGATTTGCTTGACTGGAACTTCTCAAGGCGATGCCACAGCACAGCCGCCTTCAAATGACTGAAATAAGTAGAAGATATAATATTCATCTTGGCAGGTTTCTTATTTCCATTTTTAGAATTTCCTCTTCTCATATCTTTCTCTTGTTTGGTTTTCTAAATATTCTATCGCTGTTCTTTCATTTGGTTTCATTAATTTTTTTAATTAATCTTGTTTTGCTCATGGTAAGTCTAGCCTCGTGATTTACATTTCCAATTTATTTGTTTATTTATTTATCTTGCCTGCATTGCTTCTGTTATATATTAACTCTTCTACATGATGTAATAACGATTTCTAATGATGCTTCGGTTTTCTGTCTATCGCTTCCTTTAGTAGCTTGTCGTTTGGAAAGCAATGTGAAGTTCGCATCTATTTGTTTTCCTTCAAATTTTATACTTGTATATATAAAGTCATAATTTTCTATTGTGAGTTGAATGTAGCTGTAAAATACAACCTTAGAGAAGAAGAAGAAAAAAACTTATTGCTTTCTTGTCTATGTGTTTTCTGTTTAGTTTGCGAAAGCATAATTTTTAAACAAAGTTCAATAATATAGATTATCAATTATAGATTATCATAATTTTCGACAAGTATGAGTTTATTGTTTTATTCTATGTTGTCGAGGGTGGCTTGATCCATTCCTTGTATATTTTATGAACAATATTCAGAGTTAGCATTACCATATTATTAATCTTGGATTGAATAATGCAGTTTATATTTCTATTGTTTGTAATATATGTGTCAAGGGACATAATCAGTGTTTGACGTTATATTTCGGGATCGATGCAATACCGGAAAAAGATTCTGGATTATAATTCCTTTTTTTAAATTAATTTTTGAGAGCGGTCGGGTTCATTTTTAGTATTCTCGTTTGTGAGAGGAGTCGAGTTTATTTTAGATATTCTCACTTTAAAAATCATCTCTGGCTAATCGTTGAGAGGATGTTGGTGTTGCCTTGGCAGAGTTTTGCACTCTCTGAGTGGTCTTGTCATTATTATTACTATTATTATTATTATTATTATTATTATTATTATTATTATTATTATTATTATTATTATTATTATTATTATTATTATTATTAAGGCGACGAGGAGGCAGAGTCGTTAATATATATATATTCTCTGACTTGTTTCAGTCATTTGTCTGCGGCCATGCTGGAGCAACGCCTTAAAGGGTTTTAGTCGAAGAAATGGAGCCCATCACTTCTTCTTTGTAAGCCTATTACTTTTTATTGGTCTCCTTTTACCGAAACGCTAAGTTACAGGTGGCATAAACACACCAGCATCGGCTGCCATGCGATGGTGGAGGTACAAACACAGACACACACACGTACGCACACAAATATATATATATATACGACGGAAAAACTAACCTATGGGCATCAGATTCCTTGGAAGAAAGAAGCGAATGTATACGAAAACAAGGAGGGAAAAAACGGAGAAATGGTACACAAATACAAATGCAAATAACAGGACATAACAACAGGTGTCTTTCGATTAAGGATAAATTAAGCTGGCGTGTGTGAAAGTGAAGCCTTACGGTAGGGACATATGAGATGACAGGCATGGAGAGGAATATAGATGTTGCACTGATAGTTGTTCATCCAAGAAAAACAGGCCAGGCCTGGCCGAACACCGGTCACGTGGAGAGAGAGAAGAGAGGTAGAGAGACAGAGGGACAGAAAAATTAGGGAGGGACGAGAAAAAAAGGGAGAGAATATATATATATATATATGTGTGTGTGTGTGTGTGTGTGTGTGTGTGTGTGTGTGTGTGTGTGTGT
>NC_068988.1:22700606-22701214 GCF_001194135.2 Octopus bimaculoides | reverse complement strand
ATATATATATATATATATATATATATATATACACATACGCACATATAGATATGTGTGTATGCATATGTATTGTAATTCAGAAATAAACATCGTTGTTGTTGTTGCTACCGTTGCTATTATTGTCGCTGCCGCTACTGATGCTGCTGATGATGATGATAATGATGATAATGACGATTTGATATGCATGATAACCACTATGATGACGACGACACTGATGCTTTGGGTGTTGTTGTTGATCATGATGATGATGTTGATTGTAATGATGGCGAATCTGGTGTTGATGATATTGATGATGTCTCTGCTGTAATAGGTAAGTCACCATCGCTGTCACGTTCCTGATGACTATACCACTAAATTTTTTCGAAGTGTGACTAATAGTCTTCCCAGTATCGGTTATACTTATGACAGTACGGCTATGGTGGAGTTAGAGCAGTCTAATTGGGGGCGGTGGTGGAATATCGCAACAATGGTGTGTGATGACGGGAACATTAGGGTGGTTGTGAAAAAAAATTTATAAGTTTTGCTTGATCGATTGTGTGTGTATGTGTGTGTATGTATATAGATTACAAAAAATATAGAAAGACATATACATGCAGTACACTGAGCAT
>NC_068988.1:22699960-22700596 GCF_001194135.2 Octopus bimaculoides | reverse complement strand
CATGCTTATACATACATACATACGTACATACACATATATATATACATACATACATACATACATACATAAATACATAAACACACATTCATTCATATATATAGATTGCAAAAAATATAGAAAGACATATACATGCAGTACACTGTGCATGCATATATATATCTGTATATATATATGTGTATGTCTGTGTGTGTGTGTGTGTGTGTGTCTGTGTGTGTATACGGCATATAGTACATATGTGTTTATATACATACAAATATATGCACGTAACACATATATATATACACAGTTGTGCGCGCACAAAACACACACACACATACGTACACATATAAAACTTATAGCATATAGTGTGTAGCTACTTGTATGTTATGCGTGTGAAAAGATGAATAAACTCGCGGGAACCTATATAAATACATGTAAACACACACACACATGTATACAAAAGTACATCTATACTCATATACACAGAACTACGTATAATTATATACATACATACACACAGATATACGTATATATGTATGTATGAATATATATATATTCATATATATATATATACATATATATATATATGTATATATATGGATATTTATTTATATTTATATTTATATTTATATATATATTTACATAAATATGTATGTG
>NC_068988.1:22691723-22699754 GCF_001194135.2 Octopus bimaculoides | reverse complement strand
ATATATGTTTGTATGTGTGTATATGTATATGATTTGATAAATGATGGAAGGAAATAAAATAACATTTTATAACATTAAATTGAAAAGAAAGAAATACCGGTAGATTATTTATTTACTTTTTATATTTTTTAGGAATAATATGAAAAAAAAAAAGATAATAATAAATAAAATTGAACAAAATTAATAAATAAAATGAAAGAAACTACAAAATAACAGTAAACAAATATGTGTTATGTGATTTCATATATTGACAATTGCAGAGTTTATTTATTGACTCCAATTACAGGAGTTAATACTTTAATAAAATACAATTGAAACACCTAACGGATTGTTTCTTTAACGGCGCTCTTCCAAACAAAACGACACATAAAAATGGTCAGTTGATTAAGCCATTTGGCGAATGGTTTGCTCCATTCTGTTCCAAAGACTGACTTTGATATCCTATTTGAGTGTTAAACAATAAATAATGAATAAATAAAATATAATATAAAACTAAACTAATAAATGTATTGTTAAATAAAAGTGGATAAAGTAAGATAAAGAAATAAAGAAAAAGAATACAGCAGGAAGAAGAAAAAAATAGAAGGATAAAAAAAAGAAGAGAAGCTACTGAAATTCGCAGAAGTAATTGAATAAATATATTAATCGAAATATATTCATTAAACTTAAAATACAACATTTATCATAGGAAATACAAAACAAAACAAAACAAAAAAAAAACAAGTAGAAATCAACGTAGTGTTTGGTCTACTTCAATAATATATAAGTATTGATTCTACAAAATGATAACAAACAGTTCTTTAGGAATATTGGACTTTGTGAAGCAAGTGAGAATATATTGAAATGTAACAAAGATAAGATTTAGAAAAGAACAAAGAACTTGGTTGCATCATTTCTTTACAGCATCTTCCTGTTTTGTCTTTTTTTATTTTTGCCCTTCGTTTTGATGGATTAGAATCGCCCTTCTTAGGGGTCATTCATGAATACTTTGCTTTAAAATTGTGAATTTGGGGCATAATTTCTGAATAAATTAACCATGGATCTAATATCATTTATTTTGCGGTAGAACTCGAATAATGTGTATATATTTATTTCGGAATCTATAAAATCTATATATTTAATTTGAAATCTCTAAAGAATACATATCTACTTTGGTTCAATCAGCCTATAGCTAGTGAAATGTGATTGCACTAGAAGAAAGCGTGCGTCACCATAAGGACCTCAGAGTTACCGTCGACCCCAGGGTCGATGCCACCTTCATGGTGCAACATACTAGATTAACGACATGTAGCGCAGCTTTGGTGTTCTAAAACTGATCACCTTATCAGCAAGTCTAAAAGCTTGGCAGAACTCGATAATGTGGCCCAGGCTCCACAGAGCGTAAAGGTTTTAATCGCAATACACTTGTACGGCGTGAGTTGGTGTTGTTTTCTGAAGACCTCCACCTATTCACCTCTAACTAGATTTCCTGAATACTACTACTACTACTACTACTACTACTACTACTACTACTACTACTACTACTACTACCACCACCACCACGACCACTGCCACCACCAACAACTACTCACTACTACTACTACCATTGCTACCACTACAGCCAACTCCACTTTACTACTACACCAACAACAAATACAACATCTACTAATGCTTCTATCAACTTCGCTGTACTCCCCCTCCTCCTCCTCCACCTACTACTACTACTACTACTCCTACTACCAGTATAGTACTACTACTACTACTACTACTACTACCACTATTGCTACCAAAATCAATGTACTACTATTACTACTACTACTACAACTACTACTTCTACAACTACTACAACCACCACTACCTCTACTACTATGATGACTACTAAAATCAATGTACTACTACTACTACTACTACAACTACTACTACTACTACTACTACTACTACCACTACATATGCTCATATATGGGTGTATTTATACATATGCACACGCGGACTACACCTACCTTAGTATCTTCACGGAACTGTACATGTGGGTACGGGTGTGTTGTTAGTCTTAACGGCCTATGTTGAGATTGCATAGAAACAAAGGTGTGCTTCTATTCACACTCAGTATATATATATATATATATATATATATATATATAACCAAGCAATCATCGTATGTCCAATGATCAATACCCACAAACCAATTTGAATGCGACGGATATCATTGGTGGATGATATACTCTTTATGGTTGAATGAATTGTTCGTAAAGATAACGTACAAAACTAAACCTAGTAGATTTGAGCCGCATCATCTAATTTCCTGTTCTTTCTGGGAAACACTCATTGTAATAATTTCTTAATGACAATCGATTAATTTCAGACTGGAAAACAACTTCCAAGAGGTTGTTAGCCTCCCTCTTGTTGAAGAAGCAGTCTACGATTTTCTTATCAATGTTATATTCTGGGTTGCCTCTTACTCGTAAACCAGTTACTGATTTCGACAACTTGAAATTTATTAGATTGATGATGTAAAATAAGATAGCAAGGATTAATTTCATGGCTACGTGTTTCTGGAGATAAACGAAAATTGATCCTGCGGAAATTAAACAGCGAAGGTTTAGGCAAAACATACGCCTTAAGACAATTTTTATGTCGCAATACTATACTCGTTTAGTTGTGATAAATAGAATATAACATAATGTTTTATATTTCGGAGATAATACCATAGTTAACTCCGCCAAGGAAGGAGATTATGTTTTCATCGGCGTTGGTTTGTCCGTCTGTCCGTCTGTGTGAAAAATAACTCAAAAAGTTGTGAACTGTAGTTGATGAAACTTGTAGGAAAAGTTGGTAATGACATAAGGAACAGATAATGAAATTTCGGTAGTGATCCGGAAATTTTCGTCGATTCTTGAAGGATTTTAATTTGTTATATTTACTTTATATGAAGTATTACAATGTTACGTTCTTTGATTATCTCCCTTCAAAACACGTACATCATTTTCACGTAACCTATGGTGGCGTTGCTGTTTCCAAAGTTTTTTTTTTCGTTTCTCTATTAGTAATTTTACTCGCGTTTCTCTCTTAAAATGAGCTGCTTGGCGGATGTCTGCAGAGGATGACATGACAAGCCTTGACTATTGGGATCGACTCTAAAAGTTCAGGCGTTGCTCCCTCCACCGCCGCTGTGAGCTCCATATCATCGTCATTGCTCATCCTTAAAATTCGTCCGAGGCTTGGTCCCCGTGCCATCTGTCCACTACAGAAATGTTCGTGTCGTATCAGAACACTATGACAGAACTATTTCACCTCAAGTGGCCCTGCTCTCTTCAACATCGTGCCAGACACACATAACGGAGGAAAGTGACTTCACGGTATTCAAACGATCCCTAGATGATTACCCACCAAAAATACCAGATAAACCACCCACACCCAGCTATGTCTCTGAAAATAATAACCCTCTGCTTTATTGGGCTACGGCTCTCCAGAGCTGACTGTGTATCTCTTCCAGGTGGTGCTATTAAATTAGACATGGCCTAGCAAATCAACAAAGAAAAAAATGCCATCACCTTCAAACGAAACCTGGACAAATTTCTACAAGGAATACTAGCCACCTATATCTAGATACATCTCAGTCAACTGCAAATCCTTACCTGATTAGGGGTTCTGTTGACACCACAAAACTTAAGTTAAAAATGACTTATCAGATCCTATCCGGTCGTGCTATTAAGTTAGACATAACCTAACCTCTATTTATCAGCTCTAGGATCTTCCATTCGTAAAGACTATTATTGCTGTTGTTGTTGTTTAGAACTAGATCAGCTGAACTAATAAAACATGCCACCAAAGCGTTCAATCCGTGAAATTAAACAAAGGAAACTTTATTTCTAGAAGTGATGAGATTCTAGATCCCAATTTTTCGGATTTTTGCTTCTGTCAATTTTAACGAAGGAAGTCTGATACTTGCAGGAGACCTGGCTGCTATTTGTAGCCAATCGAGACATTACCAGTTAGAATCAAGAAAGGAACCACTTTGATCAATGTCTTTTTATATTTCTGATTAGAACAGGTTTGGCAGTCGGAAGTAGCTAAACAACACAACCAGCAAAATCATCCCCACCACCATCACCACTATCACCACAACTACCACCACTATATCCCTACAACCACGAGCACCATCACCACCACCGCCACCAACAACAATATCAACAACAACGACAATTAGTGCACTCATTCAGCTATAATTACAAATATAATTTCTGTGACCAAACATCATGAGCTAATGTGAGGAGAGTTTATTTATTGATGTCAAGACAATTAGCTGAGGAACTAATGACAGTGGAAAAAGAAATTTAAAAAAAAAACAAAAAAAACTTTTGCCTGCTTCTCCCATGACATTGCTTATCATCTACAGAAACTTCTTCGACATAATTAGCACCAGCAACAACGCCTTCATCCAACCCCACTACCACCACCACCGCCACTAACATCGCTACAACAATAGCAAACGGCTACTACTTGCCAACAAATGATCTTCTGCGTAGTTGACAGTTCTGCTAGTAATAGCAGTAAAATCTTGCTCGAATCACACCTAACAATATTGAAAAAAAGAAAGACAGTTGGAATATCGAGCAATGTAATTTTACATACACAAGCAAGAGGGTTTGTCGTGATTGGAACGTCTTCGATTATAGGTCTGCTCAAGCTGGGAGACCTGATGTTAAAAAAGAACAACAACGCAACACCACAAACATTATCAACACGAACTTTTAACAACGGTACAAGATATACATCTTTGTGTCTATAATTATCTATGGATTTGGCTATTGGTCGAAGTATTGTGGGTGGAGTAGGTAGATTTTAATTAGTAATTCTGTATTCAGCCTAATTATTGTTTTGTTGGTATTAGTTTGGTAGATTTTAATTAATATTTCTCTATCCAAGCAAGGCGGCGAGCTGGCAGAAACGCTAGCACGCCGGGCGAAATGCTTAGCGGTATTTCGTCTGCCGCTACGTTCTGAGTTCAAATTCCGCCGAGGTCGACTTTGCCTTTCATTCTTTTGGGGGTCGATAAATTAAGTACCAGTTACGCACTGGAGGTCGATGTAATCGAGTTAATCCCTTTGTCTGTCCTTGTTTTTCCCTCCTATGTTTAGCCCCTTGTGGGCAATAAAGAAATAATAAACGTTAGCACACCGAGTGAAATGCTTAGCGGCAATTCCTCTGTCTTTACGTTTTGAGTTCAAATTTCGCAGATGTTGACTTTGCGTTTCATCCTTTCGGGGTCGATAAATTAAGCATCAGTTGTATGCGCCTGCTCGATACTGCAAAGTCTCTTTAAACACTTATTGAAATATGGCACATGGTACCAAGCTGTATTAGCTCTCCAGAGACGGCTGTTTGTAGCTTAAGGACATATCGATTAATGCAATCTAAGATAAATTTCTTTTAAAAGACGGGTGGACATGGCTAGAATAGATTATGGCCGTAGGTTTGCTCAGGATTGATCTGAAATTAACATCAGCAACAGTCACATTAAACTACTTCTCGGAACCGTTAGCATCACCACAATCACTATCATCATAACCATCACCCTTCCCCCACCATCACCATCGCCACCTTCATTTCTACCTGTATATTTACAATCTCCGCTATCAACTTAACCTTCGCTGCAGTCACCGCTACCACCTTCGCCACGACCATCATCAATCACATTCTCTGTTATTGTCACAATCTCTAGTACCACTGTTCCGACTATCACCGCCACAGGCTTCCTCACCACCACCACCACCACCACCAACGCCGGCACTACTCCCTCCATCACCACTACACATCTCCGGCTCTTTCGCCACCACCAAATGCTAACACCATCATAGTCACATCCATCCATTTGCCACAAAAACTACTAAGGGAGCCTCTACGTTGTGTGGTTGCTTTGCCTGTTAGAAATAGCTGTCAAATCCAAATCACGCTCATTAACGTCTCTGCAAAAAGACATACTGAGTATTGTGTTTTATTGGGGTTTCCCGTTCACAGAATAAAAAATATATATATAATATAAACGGAGATGTCACGGTACTAAAGTCTTTGATTGAAGGCGTAGGTAGATCAGTGCAAAAACAGTGGTCGAACAACATTAACGTCAACAATAATTATCCAGCACGTAAACAACCACCACCACCGCTGCTGCTGCTACTGCTGCTGTTGCTGCTACTGCTGCTGTTGCTGCTACTGCTGCTGTTGCTGCACCTGCCACTGCTGCTACTTCAACTCATATTAATCTACTACCACCATATCAGGACTAGAAACCATCAGTATCAACACCAACATCACTATCACTAAGACTTGTACCACCGCCACCAACACATCACTATCCCCTAGACAGTGTAATCATCAGAAGCTTCGCATAATCACAAAAGCATGCACACACACTCCCAACTACAAATCAACGTCCATTGACAGTCTTGCGAATTAAATGAAGAGTTATTGTTCCTGTATAGTCTCAAATCAACCCGGGTGTTACAGAGATATACATAAAAGTTGATCCAGCTGTGTCTATTTTAACATTCTGTACGTCAGAGTAAAACTTTACCAATATGTCCTCTTTTTAAGACGGTCATATGATCTGCAGCGGCGTTAGCACGTCAGATAAAATCCTTCGCGGTATTTCTTCCGGATCTTTACGTTCTAAGTTCACATCTCACTGGAGTTAAATTTGCTTTCAAGACCTATCGAACTTCAGAGTGGTTAAAATAATATACCTGTCCTTGACTGGAATCGATTTAATCGACTTGTCTCTCCTGTCAAAAATTGCAGGCTTTGAAACCGCAACAGACCGACATCTTATTCGGGGGGTATTGTTAAGATTTTAATCACTTTTACGACACTGATATCGGGTAATCGGTCTTATGAGATCTAAGGCTCAAGAAAAAAAATTAAAATTTTGATTTAAGGTATATTTTAGTTACTTCTTTTAGCAGGTTTGGCGACGACATATCCACTAAAATTGTTGACTGTATACATATCTAACTCCTTTTAAAGTATATTGTATTCGAAGTTTAATTGCTTATTTGTGAAGAAAAAAAACCTGATAGAAATTGAAAGAAATTCGGTGCAGAAGTAAACAATTTGTGCTCTGAGTGTAAAAGATAAAAATAAATACATTAATTAACCTAGTAATTAAATAAATAACTAAATGCAGTATTGTGAAAATGAATTGTTTGTTTTTAAATTTTGACACGATTTTTATTGAATATTTCGAAGTATTTACATGTTTAAAGCTTGCAATTTAACCTTAATTATAACGTTTCTTTAAAGCACATGCAATCAGATTTAAGTAAAAAATAAGACTCTGCAGATACGAGTTCTCGCTCCAATTTCACTCTCATATAATAATTAATTAGTTCTTTCCTGCAGCAAGAAAGACACAAATTTGCCAACGTTTTGTGTCTATCGCAATTGAAATATCTTAGTCTTCATCGTCAGCGACATAGCTTCTACATTGATTGTGTAGTTAAGAAACTTGTTTGCAACCACGTGGTTTCAGTTTCAGATTAATTACACGGCACGTTTGACAAATGTCATCTATCATAGATCTTGGTCTGCGCATGCCTTGTAAGTGAATTTAATAGACGGAAACGGTGTGGAAGCTGTCGCCAGCTCCCCAACGTGGTCATCTCCAGCAAGATCAAAACTGGAAGCAAGCCTCATGAACGTTCAAAACTTCGTTTCTACGATCATCTCAAGCGGTCTCTCATTTTATGGATTGAAGTACATGGCCGTTAATCGGAAGGCATGGATGCCTGTATGTATGATGCTAGAGTTGTGCGCTCAGAAGCCGAACGCAGGAGACAGCATGAAGAGAAGAGGTGACATTGTTATCAAAGCCCGGTCCATGTTGTTCATACTTTCAGCGCGACAAGTACGACATCTGCTTGTCGCGTATTGGTCTTGTAAAACACTGCACTGGAAGCGAAGGAGTACGGGTACCTTGGATCAACACTTTTTATGGGCTGTCATAGGATCATGCTGCTTATTATTATTATTATTATTATTATTATTATTCAGTAG
>NC_068988.1:22685554-22689088 GCF_001194135.2 Octopus bimaculoides | reverse complement strand
CGTTGTGAATGTTTATTGAGCGAAAACACCTAAAGCTCCACGAGGCTCCGGCAGGGGATGGTGGTGAACCCTGCTGTACTCTTCCACCACAACTTCGTCTCACTCTTATTTCCTGTTTCTGTTGTGCCTGTAATTCAAAGGGTCAGCCTTGTCACACTGTGTCACACTGAATATCCCCGAGAACTACGTTAAGGGTACACGTGTCTGTGGAGTGCTCAGCCACTTGCACGCTAATTTCACGAGCAGGCTGTTCCGTTGATCGGATCAACTGGAACCCTCAACGCCGTAAGCGACGGAGTGCCAATACCAATTGTATTAAGTATGGTCCAGTCCAGAGAGGAGAGAGAAGTGTCTCTGAATGGTCAGCGTGGGTCAGGCTATAAATATGGCTATACGTTCGATTATTTTGGTTTTAGGTTTCGGCAAAAGGTCAGCAATTTCGTGGCAGGGATTAAATAAATTAAATTCGCCCCATTGTTCAACTGATACTTATTTTATCAAACCCGAAAAGGAACAAATTATCACCATGCATTTCGCCTTGCGTGCTAACGATTCTGCCAGTCTTATATACATTCTACAATTCGTTTAATGCTTTTATCTCTCATGACCATAGAGATTTCTCATCTCAGCAGAGAAATCTCACCGGGACTTTCCTTAGTAATATTTAATAGCAAACATCAGATTGGTGCCATTCCTAATTTTCATTTACTTGAAATCCAAATTTATTATTTATCTTTTAGTCAATCAACACTGAATTATGGACAGCGTCGTCTACTTTGCCACGCATCTAACACTTACTACTTTCATTCTTTTGCTTAAATAACGTTTGACTGAATCGTTCTTTTCCTTTCACCGCCATGACAGGATTTCGGTTTCTCTATTAAGTCTGTTATCTTTCTATTAAGAGCAGTCTTCCTCTCCTAATATTGCTCTTAATTTGACTCAGAATTTTATTGAGTACCTTTTCATTGTAATTTCTCAGATCAGTTCCTTTCCAGTCTAATTTACGAATTCAGTACATTTTCATTAAACTCCCCGTCCCGCACATTTATTTGATTTATAGTCTGTTTTCCTGTAAAACAATTTGATATTCTTGACTACAACCCTGGCAATACTAAGTCTTTCACTGTTTTACACGGGTGAGGCAACGATGTTCACCTTTTACAATACGTATACGGAGAGGTTACCCGTTACGCCTACACATGGTTTCATTCCATTACGAAATGTTTCTTCGCGCGTTTCGCCTTTATCGGCTACAACCAGCCATATTACACGCCAAATAATAAAGATGTTAAATATCTAACGATACCTGTGTCAGCGGATTTTTAAAGCGAAAAATAGCCCTGCACATTACTATTTCCACTGTCTGAACAACGTATGCTTGTGCCCTAAAACGAAGAGCTAATCCACGTTTCTCTCTCCTACAGACATATTTACACAAAGACTAGAGTTCCTTCACTCTCAGCTGTTGTATGGTCGTTGACACTTCGAAGTTTATTCGCTTTTTCACAGGTTTTGTCTTCGTGCCGTAGGGTGTCAACGAAAATCATCTTTCTTTCCAAGTAAATATGGTAATGTTGTAGATTTAGTCGCTCACGGCCTGTCCATGCGATAGGTTTTGTACCTGGTTAAATATTACATGTAGTGTTAAGAATAAGCTAAGGCGTACAAACACACACACACACACACACACACACAAACACACACACACACACACATATATATGTATATATATACATATATTTATATATACATGTGTGTGTAAAGTGTTAGATTGTTTATATATATTTGGCAGGAAGGGCAACAAAAGAAAGAAAGAGACCTCGATATCATGTAAATAGAGGAATTTATCTGTAAAAATGTGTGACACTTATTTAGTAGCCATTATAAAACTCCGAGTTTCAATGTATATATATACATGTATATATTTCTTTACACACAAATACACACACATACATATATATATTTACATATGCATGTGTGTACCTATCTATCAATCTATATACATGATACAGATACTTACACACACAGACGCATACACATATATGTATATATAATATTATCTAATATATAATTTAATATAGGTCTCAGATTTTGGCATATAACCAGCTGCTTTGGGAAAGTGGGTAAGTCAATTACATCGACACGTGTACTCAACTGGTACTTATTTTATCGATCTCGAAAGGATGAAAACAAAGTCAACCTCAGGTGAATTTGAACTCTAACGTGCTGACAGACGAAATGCCGCTAAGTATGTTGCCCGGCGTTCAAACGACACTGCCACCTCGCCGCCTTGTAATATTTCATATTTTAGGACAAGTCCATCTCTTCAGGGTGGGAGAAGAGGGTAAGTTAATTACATCGATCCGAGTGCTCAAGTGGTACTTATACTATCGACTCTTTAAGAATGAAAGGCAAAGTCGACCTCGGTGGAATGTGAACTCAGATCGTAAAGACGGCCAAATTGCCGCTAAGCATTTCGCCTGGCGTGCTAACAGTTCTTTTAGCTCGCCGCCATATGATATAATGTAATATAGAATAATATAGTATAGTACAGTATAGGATGGTGTAGTTTAGTACAGTATAAGACAATAAAATATATCATATTATACTATATTATATCATATTATATTATATTATTTTGTACTCTTTAACTGGTTTCAGTCATTGGACTGTGGATAGTTTGGACAATATTTTCCTAGTCTTTAACTGATCATACAGACGCATGTGACTCTTTTAGTCTGACACTTACTTCATCTGTCTCTTTTCAGCAAACATTCTATGTCCCTGGGATATAGAAGGAAAGAAAATAGTCAATAGCACTAGATTTTAGACCTATGTCTGCTTGAATTTAAAAAAAAAATGGATACTTATAGTCATATATAAGTATTTGTGCGTGAGTGTAAGTGTATACATAACAAAGTTCTGGACATATTTCACCTACCTAATTCTACTCGTACATTATTGGTTAGCATGAAAGCGTAGTAGAAGTCACTTCCAAAATGGGAATAAATAAACATCCATGTGGAAGATAGGAGTGGTGGTTGCCTATAGGAATTTTTCTGTTGCGTTTTCACCAACCTTGGTGCGTTACTTGTCATAAAATTAATTTTCTGAATGGTACAACGTATGAGTTTGAAGTAGGGTTCGATTCTGCTAATAATAAAAATTACCTGTAAATTTTACAGTCTGATAAATTTTGAATTACAAGAAACTCAAAAGGATATTAATAACAAAATCGTATATTTTAAGCACATATCGTGGCCGAATAAAACACTGAGAAAATAGTTGGAAAACCAAAGCATTATATCAATATATTAATTCTTCGTATAGACACATTTTTTAGTATATGATAAGGAGGGGAATAAGTGTTCTATTTCCAGAATTATTCTTCACTAACTATAATCGTCTATATTAAGAAACTATTGGATTCAAAGAAGAATTACATTTTAAGAAGTATTACATTTCAAGGGAAATTTCGTAATCTGTATGTAGATTATATGTTTTTATATTTAATATATATATATATATATA
>NC_068988.1:22684309-22684961 GCF_001194135.2 Octopus bimaculoides | reverse complement strand
GAGAGAGAGAGAGAGAGAGAGAGAGAGAGAGAGAGAGGTTATGTGAGGTAATGTTGTCAATGAGACCCAAAGGTGTCAGGTAATGCTGTGTAAGTGCTATGGACAGACTATAGTTAAGCTCCAGGTTCGGTGATTATGCGAATAAGGAGTTCAACGTAGGTCATATATCAACATGTGTATATATAAAAAAAAACTTCAGAATGAGATAAAAAACCAAGGCTCTGAAGATTTTAGAACATTTATAAATAGAAGGTCTTACAGCTGTTTTCAGGATATTTATTATATCCTTTCATCAGAAACGTGAGATCGGAACAACTGTCAGGAAGCATTTTGTCTAGATACTACCTTTTGCTACAGGCACAAGGCCTGAAATTTAAGGGGTGGACGTTAGTTGATTGCTTATTTCATCGACCCCAAGAGGATGAAAGGCATAGTCAACCACAGTGGAAGTTGAGCTCAGAAAGAAGAGACGGACGATATGTCGTAAATCATTTTGTCCGACTTAGTAACGATCCTGCTAGCTGCTGCCTTACATATGCCTGGAATACTAAACATAAGTGAATGTATGTATGTATGTATGTATGTATGTATGTATGTATATATGTGTGTGTGGATGTGTGTACGTATGTATATATATATATATATATATATA
>NC_068988.1:22680249-22681935 GCF_001194135.2 Octopus bimaculoides | reverse complement strand
GGGTATGTATGTACAAAGTGACTTCAAAAGAATGTCAATGAAATTATATATATATATATATATATATGTATGTGTGTATGTATTTGTGTATGTATATGAGTGTGTGTGTATGTATGTTCCTTGCCAACCACATGGTTCTGGGTTCAGTCATACTGCGTGGCACCTTGGGCAAGTGTCTTCTACTATAGCCTCCGGCCGACCAAAGCCATGTGAATGCATTTGGTAGACGGAAACTGAAAAAAGCCCGTCGTATATAAGTATATATAAATATATGTGTGTGTATATGTTTGTGTGTCTGTGTTTGCCCCCCCCCCACTATCGCTTAACAACCGATGGTGGTGTGTTTACGTCCTTGTAACCTAGCGGTTCGGCAAAAGAGAACAATAGAATAAGTACTAATCTTCCAAAGAATAAGTCCTGGGTCGATTTGCTCGACTAAAAGCCGGTGCTCCAGCATGACCGCTGTCAAATGATTGAAACAAGTAAAAGAGAAAAGAGATAAAAGAAAAAGTATGTACGTACGTATGTGTGTGTGTATGTATGTATATATGTATGTATGTATGTGCGTATGTATGTATATATGTATGTATGTATGTATGTGTGTATGTATGTGTATCGTGTATATATGTGTGTATATATGTATGTGTATATCTATGTACGTATGTATGTACATATGCACGCATGTGTGTGTGTGTGTGTGATAACATGCACACTCAGATTACATTTCACATAGGCTCATTTGGTTATAGTTAAAGCAAATACGCGATGCAGTAGGTATACGCAGAACGCCCCTTAAATATATATTAATATATCTTTAAACATGTTTTCATAACTCTTTTGTAATTGTGTTTATGATTTTATGAGAGAAATCATGAGTAAATTATGAGAGTGCTGTTAAGGTTGCGATAACAACAGCAACAACAAATACAGTGCCACGATAATAAAAAGCAAAACCTAAAATAAAACAAGAAAACAAAAACAAAAATTAACATGGCTGTAATAACAACAATAGCATCATGTGAATATGGTTTTTATGCATTTGTGTATAATTATGATACTACATACATGTGTGTGTGTGTGTATATATATATCTGTGTGGTATGAAACTCCGCATTCTCTCACTACATAGGCGCAGGGGTGGTAAGTGTGGTAAGTAGCTTGCTTACCAACTGCACTGTACCGAGTTCAGTCCCACTGCGTGGCACCTTGCGCAAGTTTCTTCTACTATAGCCTCGGGCCGACCAGACGGAAACTGAAAGAAGCCCGTCGTATATATGTATATATATAAGTGTGTATGTGTGTGTGTGTATGTTTGTGTTTGTCCCCCCCAACATCGCATGACGACTGATGTCTGTTTAGGGCCCCGTCACCTCGCGATTTTGCAAAAGAGACAGATAGAATAAGTACTAGGCTTACAAAGAATAAGTCCTAGGCTAGATTTGATTCGACTAAAGGCGGTGCTCTAGCATGGCCGCACTCAAATGTTTGAAACAAGTAAAAGCGTAAAAGAGTTAAAGAGTACTCTATGACTATGTGTGTGTGTATCTGTATATATCTAACATATATTGTAATATATATATATATATGTTCGTGTATATACATGTATATATACCTGTGTGCATTGTTCTGTGTGTGTGTGTATACTTGTATAAATAAGTACGTGTAAGTCAGTGCGTATGCGTGTGT
>NC_068988.1:22679394-22680063 GCF_001194135.2 Octopus bimaculoides | reverse complement strand
TGTGTGTATACTTGTATAAATAAGTACGTGTAAGTCAGTGCGTATGCGTGTGTGTCGTTCGTGTTCATTATGCTACTGACCGGAAATATGATATCTAAAGACAATTGACTAAACGATGGAAGAGAAATACATCAAATAACTGTCTCTTTAAGCATGTAGCAAGCCGAATTTGAAACTCCATTCTGTATGTCAGATCATTAAATTTTCAATAGAATTCAAATGACTCTTTATGAATGACGATATATATATATATATATATATTCAATTATGGTTTCTACCGTTACTGACTTCATATATTCATAATACAATATCATTCGTGTTGTTTCTCAGTTGTTTACCGTATTCTGACATGACCTAACTGCATCATGAATACCTCAACTAAACACGATGCGTCAGTCACTCATAAAACAGATTTAAACCACTTTCGAAATGAAGACAAGTATATTTCTTATATACCTCTATTATATTGGCTTACGTATGTATGTATGTATGTATTTATGTATGTATGTATGTATGTATGTATGTATGTATGTATGTATGTATGTATGTATGTATGTATGTGTACGTGTGCACACATATAGATACACACACGCACACACATACACACACATATATAATTTCAATACGGTGCAGATAATTCAGGAAAAATATATTTGGGAAGATATCATT
>NC_068988.1:22675821-22679140 GCF_001194135.2 Octopus bimaculoides | reverse complement strand
ATATATAAACCAATATACGCAACAAGGATATCCAGCGGTAATGCAGTACGATCGTTTCATGCAACTCCATTCAATTGAACAATGCAATCATTACATCAATTTAAAATACAGAGCAATCATCAGCTGCATAAAGACATAGAATTTAATTAAATTAGAACAGATGGACACATTTGTATAATTATATTTAAAATCTTCTGTTGTTGGTTATATACATTTCTTTTGTTTTTGCTAAGATGATACTTTTTACTGTTTTACAAAAACCCTAGGGATAACCACGTTTTTAATGACACCATCAACTAATTCTGGAACTTACTTTTGACCATTTACACGACTATCCTGTAAACAAAATCAGTAACTAAGACTGTCTCCAATTACTGTCACCAAATGAATCCTTCTCTTTCTCGGATATCGTAGAAGCTTATTCCGTTAAATTTACTGAAAAACTTTGCTTTGTTTATGGTTTTCCCAAAAGGAAGTGTCTCTCTTGATTATTTTTATTACATATAGAAATGATTTACCCATGAGATTGCTTCGTGAAAATATGGCTTACAGCACTGGATTGAATATTCATCACATGCTTTCATTGCCTATTCGTAAACCTCATCCATGTCTATGAGTTTGATAAACATGAATATAATTTCCAATGAAAGCAGGATACCTGGTAAATTGAAAAAATAAAAAGAAAATACCTTATTTTAGATATCTTATATCCTTTGGAAAATGATAAACCCTTGGATTACTTAAACTTTTGACATAATTTCTAGGAAAAGCTTTCAATGAACCATTTCGTTATGCAAACATTTTAAAATGCAGAAAGAGATTTGTTAGTTTTATACACAATTTGTAAACTAATTTCTAAAATAGAAGAAAATGTTCGAAACTTTAGTGTTTGTTTATTTTGCTGTTACTGTCCATCACACTATCCAATTGTCAGAGACTTACATAACAAAGGAACGGACAGTTCGCTCAATTCCTTTAATTAAGTCCACTGTTGGCAGAAGAATCGATAGGAAGGTCCAGAACATTGAAGAGGAATGCCCAGTTCAATTCAATCCAAGTATATTTTGTTACATCTATAAGAATCTAATTTAAAAGATGACGTTCTTCTCGCGGCTTCTGCGAGATTCTAAAGCGAGTACAAATTAAAGGAAGAAAAGTAATTTGTTCCTAAGATTAAAATGGAATGGTAAAGGACTATTTACAATTAGACTTACGTAAGCGTAAGCGTGAGCAATAATCCAAAGGAAAATATAAAATATAATTACAGTTGAACAAAACAAAGAATTCATCACTCGTGTGAGATAAGTTTTACATTCCGTCTCATAGGGAGCGCCTTAGTAGCAAAAATTTTAGGAGTGCATGTTCATAATTCGCTTTCACTTGTAAGTTCTGAAAGTTTCATCAAATTTTATACCCTACCAGATCGTTTGTAATAGTAAATGTATGAAGAAAATTATGCAGAATTCCTGAAATGCTGGTATGTAATTTCTCTCATGTGTTATAAAGAACCTAGAGGAAGAATTGTTGGCGCTGTGACAGACAATATTTTTGGTAAGTATATTTTGAAAATTTAATTCATTAAAAAAATGTGATGGCTCAAGAGATAGTAATCTCATGGATAAAACGAAGCTATTGGTTCTGCTACTAAATATCTCAATTTAGTTTTAGCAAACTAATATATCGAGATTTTTATGATACCCAAATTTGAAGATGATCACAGAGGAACCGGAAGACGATTACCTTGACATTAATGTAAAACATCTCAAGCAGACATAAAATGATATACGCGAAAGATTTAATAACCTGTTACACCTCGTTATTTTGTATTGAATTCTGAATCCATTTGAAGTTCTCCCCTCCCAGTTTGAAGCCGAAATTCAATAGATTTTGATTCATCTTGAGACTCATAGAACTTAATGCTATCAGT
This sequence comes from Octopus bimaculoides, assembly GCF_001194135.2. NCBI lineage: Eukaryota > Metazoa > Mollusca > Cephalopoda > Octopoda > Octopodidae > Octopus > Octopus bimaculoides. The sequence goes on along the minus strand of NC_068988.1, from coordinate 22,677,213 downwards.
TCAGTCAGTTCAGTTCCAAAAAATATTGGAATCGATACTAAGTTGCCAAATAAATTTACCGTATTATTGAGAAAAGCTGGAAAATTCTGCATTACTTTTGTATAAACATATTTTGCTTGAACGCATGCTCAGAAGGACGGCTTAATTTTCAAAATTCAGAAATATAATAAATATTAGTTTCAAATTTTGGCACAAAGTCTTGCATCTTTAATTCTCAAACATGAAAAAGACCAGAAAAATACCATACCACAAACTTTGAATGTAAACCAAATCTTTTCTAAAGCCTCCCCCAAATCCACAAGAGTCAAATAATAACTAATGCCTGCAAATCAATTCCAAATCTGTACATAAATATCCCAACACCAGAAGACTTGAAATTAAGGGTGATTATAGCGGGCCCGGCCTGTAAAACACTCCGCCTAAGCAACTTTCTGGACATACTATTGAAACCTTTCCACAGATACATTAAAAGTTTCATTAGAGACGACCTGGACATGCTAGAGCATCTGCCAAAAACCACCAACGAAAACGCATTATTAGTCTCCTTCGATGTCCTCAATCTCTACACTAACATTCCACATGACTACGGAATAGAGGCGATAAAATTCAGGTTAGAAAAATACACCGAAATTATTCCGGACCGAATAAACCAGACTTTTCTCATTGAATCCCTGAAGTTCGTCTAAGAAAACAATTACTTCCTATTCGATACAACATACTATCGCCAAATATGCGGTATTGCGATTGGAACAAAAGCAGCGCCTGTCCTTGCGAACCTAATAATGGGTTTCTTTGAATCTACCCTACATGAATTTACGCTCCAAACATTTGGACCCCCGTTTCACCAGTATGTAAGAGAAAACTGGAAAAGGTACCTCTACGATTGTTTTATCATCTGGAATGAAATCTATGATAAACTCCTGGATTTCAAATCCACACTGAACAAAATAAACTCCAATATTCAATTTAAAATGGAATATTGCAAAGAACAGTTCCCTATTCTGGATATTTTGATTATAAAAAATCCAATAACCAAATTGCAACAGATATCTACTACAAATCAACAGACACAAAACATTATTTCCTTTTCAGTTCATGCCATCCTAAACACACCAAAATAAATATCCCATTTAATCTAGCAAAAGGGATCTGTACAATTGTATCTGACACAACCACTCGGGAACTTCACCTACAAAACCTCAAAATAAGACTCATTGAACGTCAATACCCACCCGCACTTATAGACAATGGAATTAAACGTGCCAAAAAATTGGACACAAACACACTAAGGACAACAAAACTAAACACCACACCTCACTTTAAATCACCCCCATACATATCAACCCACAATACGACATTCATAAAATATGCATATATATATATATATATATA
>NC_068988.1:22665692-22672739 GCF_001194135.2 Octopus bimaculoides | reverse complement strand
ATACATATATACATACATATGTACATACATGCATACGTTTCACTACTTTGTGATTATACAATAGAAACCGGAGAGCAGTTAAATGACAAGAGTAACATGATACGAACATTTCTTCTTTAGGTATCGTTATATGACGCGTTATAAACAGAGATATTTGAACGGTTGGTATATGCAGTGATTGAGAGATTTCAATCACACACGTGTTCTGTTTCTTAATACTTTGCCGAAATTCTGTTTATACTTGAATTATGTTTTGATTGGAAAATTCCATTAATATTGTTCCTGCTGAATTGAGACAAGTTAATTAAGAACAGTACAGTTTTTTTTATTTTTTTAAATTTTTATATATATGTTTACCCAAAAGCAGTCCTTCCCATGATCAGAAATATATATTAAATACGAAGTTGATTCATTTTTGACCTTAAACTCAAAACATTACAATGAAATGTAACACGCTAGACATTTTCAGTCGTATCTTCAAAAAGTTTTTGTGTAATTCTTTTTTTTTTTTACTTTTAAATTGCTAAAGCCTTCAAAATGTGACGTTAAGTAGAAGTCATGTTTAACACTATTGTCTGGCCCTTGGGTAACGTTAGAGAAGAGAATTCTACATCGGCCTTCGATCTCAGGATAAAGTCATCCTCATTCCAGCCCTTCAGTCTCGGAAGCTATTAAAGAAAGCGAGTGTCTATGTGCATGTATATATGTGTGTACACGCATGTGTGTGTAGGCGAATGTCTGTGTGTGTGTGTATGTATGCATGTGTGTATGCGTGTGTGTGTGTGTGCGTGAGTGTGTATGTATGATCGTGAATGTGAGTGTACGTGTGTTCATGTGTGTGTGTGGGGGGGGCAGTGTGTGTGAGGGCGTGTGTGTGACCGTGTGTGTATGTGTGTGAGAGTGTGTATGTGTGAGTGTACGTGTATGTATTTGAGTGCATGTAAGTGTGTATGTGTAAGAATGTGTGTGTGTGTGAGTGTATGTGTGTGAATGTGAATGTGTGTGTGCATGTGTTTGAGTGTGTTTATTGTGTGTGTGTGTGTGTCAGTGTGTGCGTATATATGTGTGCGTGTGTGTGAGTATGTGGATAGGTCCGTGTCTGTTTAGGAATATATTGCTTATAACGTCGGTATGCAATGTTTTCTTTTCCAAAGTCGGCTCATAATTAATAAATGACAAGTAAAGTACGTTTGATTGCTGTACGCACCTCTACTAAATATGATTCCATTATTGCAACAAGTCTATTTCCGCAATAACGACAACACCATACATGCATTGCAAATAAACCTAGACTGAAATATAGCAAGAAAACTGTACAAATGGATAATGCGAGTTGTTAGCCCTGCACTTGAAGCATAGCTTAGTGTTGAATTATCTGTGTCAAGAAGGCGGCAGGCTAGCAGAAACGTTAGCACACCGGGCGAAATGTTTAGCGGTATTTCGTCTGCCGTTACGTTCTGAGTTCCAATTCTGCCGATGTCGGCTTTGCTTTTCATCCTTTCAGAGTCAATAAATTAAAGTACCAGTTGCGTACTGTGGTCGATCACATCGACTGGCGCCCTCCCCCCAAATTTCGGACCTTTTGTCTAGAGTTGAACCGTTAGCATTCCGGGCGAAATACCTAGCGGTATTTCGTCTGCCGTTACGTTCTGAGTTGAAATTCCGCCGAGGTCAACTTTGCCTTTCATCCTTTCGGGGTCTATAAATTAAGTACCAGTAATGTCAATGTAATCGACTAGTCTCCTCCCGCCAAAATGTCATACCTTGTGCCTATAACAAAAAGGCTTATCCGTGTCAAGTCATTACTTTAAATACTCGTCCTCGTAGTTGTAACACCTTAAAATAAACGAGTAATTTTCATTACATTAACAAATATCCAGTTGTTATTCTTAAACTAGGTTTAAAATAATAACCTTAATTTAACATTAATTGTTAATTTTTAAACTTTTGGCATCGTTACTAACCAATACAAATTTCGGATTTTCTAGGAGTTGGTAATTAAATAATGAGATAAGAATCTATAGCAACAAGTATGGCGATCTATATTGTTGCGAAGAAATTATGTAGTTTGCATAAAGCTGTCTTCATTAGCATATTTTAATGAATTGCGCCGAACGAAAATAAACTGAATTCACAACCAGCAAATGCGACTAGTGAACTGTCTGTAAATATTACCTGAAGACTGGTTTCAGATTACTTTGGCTTACAGGAAGGAATCTATTGTGGTCTAATGGCTACCGATAAATACTCTGCGTTCTAATCACGCCGATGTAAATTTTGTATTTTCCCCGTTTCGCAATGGACGAATCCAAGATGGTGGATTGGTGGAATTGAATTATAAGAATGTAGATTCGGATGTGGTATTTCTCGTTTAACTTTTATCTTTTATTCTTTACTTCTTTCAGACACTAGACAGGAGCCATACTGGAGCAGCATCTTGAACGTATTTTAGTCGAATAGACTGACCCCAATACTTCTTTTTTAAAGCCGAGTACTTATTATACCGGTCCCTTTTGTCGAACCGCAAAGGGAAAAGGACGTAAACACACGAACATCGGTTGTCAAGCGGTGGTGGTGGGACAAACATAGACACGAAGACACACACAGGCACATCTGTATATGTCTACCAAATCCACTCGTGTCTATCGAATCCATTCACGAGGTTTTTGTCAGCTTGAGGCTACAGTAGAAGACATACGCCCAAGTTTCCATGCAGTGGGACTGAACTCGGAACCATGTGGTTGGTAAGCAAATTTCTGCGTTTCTTTGGATTGGCCTAATTCGTTTTAGACTTAATCCGTCACCCAGTCTAACACCATCGCCTTTGCACGTTGAGTGCGTTTAGCCGTGTTTACTCTGTTGCAGACATTAAGGTCAAGTCTTCGGCGTGAGGACGTCTTTCTCACTCAGCCACACCACCTTCAAGGTGCTCTACAGGAAAATAAATATGCCCTTTCCTCCTTACACAAATATAAAATGAATAACTTTTCTCTCATGTTTTATGGGCACGTTTTCGTTATACAACTCAGCAGACCTCTTGTTTGCAAATTGCGTTGAGTAAGATTTTATACTTAAAACGAAATCGATGCGTTTGAGACGAACAGTTAAGAAGATCTTAGGCTTCCAAACTCTCTTTATTTTTGATAACATTATATATTATATATTCATGCAGGGCTAGCAGGTTGAGTTGCGTTCCACTCAAATGCATCGTTTTCCATTTACATTCCATTTTCATTTTACTACCAACCAAATATAAACGTTTTCGGTTCAAACAGCTCTGACTTTCGCCTTAACATCAAAGAGGGAGATAGAGTTCAGATGTAAGAAATAAAATCGTTATATAAATTCTCTCTTGAAAATCAGGATAAATAAAAGAGATATTAAAGATATTTAAAACTTTAATATTCATAAAACATACGATATCAATCGAATTTAAAGTGATATATTGCATTTTGCAAAGCTTATGTGTCTTAAAATCATCTAATGGATATAAAATGTATACATATATATATCCTCATTTACATCGATTTGTTGAGAATAGTTTGAAATATATTTTTAAAATGTTTTCAATCGCATAATTGTTGCTTTGATAAACATAATGGCATCGTTTATACTTCAGCTTAGCCAGGAAATATACAAATTATCACAGTAATTTATACATAAACGCATAGGTATAGGCAAGTATATATAGAAATATAAATATGTACATACATACATTCATACATAAATGCGTGCGCGCACGCAAACAAACGTGCATTCAAACATACGTAGATGCGTGAACACATAATTATATACAGCCACAGAGGTATATCTACATACATGCACACAGAAATATATGCAAAATATTTACCTTCCAATTTAAAGCGTAAATTTATATAGAAATACACATAAATCTCTCTTTCTCTCTCTCTCTATATATATAAAGTGATATATTGCATTTTGCAATTTATATATATATATATATATATATATATATATATATACATATACAGAAAGAGAAAGAAGCAGAGGGAGCTAGTGAAAGAATATGTATATTAAATATGTATACATGAATGTATATAATTATGTATATATATATATGTGTGTGCTCGGGGGTGTGCACATATATGTATGCATTACTCCTACACACACTCAAGTATATATACATGGGAAGAAAGGGATAGAAAGAGAGAAAGAGAGAGTTAGAGAGAAAATGAATAGTAAATATTCTATGAAAATTCATGATCCAAACAGTCGTTACACAGATTGTAGAGTTACATTGATATTCCAGCAGTCCGAAATATACCGCATAGCGAGCATTTCCCTGTACCGACTGAGTCTGGTGCCATCTTTGGACAAATACACTTTGAAATATATATTCAGTATTCTTCTGCCTGTTACAACAATCACCCATATATATATATATATATATATACATACACTCATATTTGTCGCTTTCAGCCAATTAAATTGGAAAAATACTCAATTGTGTTTCATATCAATTGTTTGTTCTACCGATAACAAACACCCACGCACATATGGTCGTATCTGTAGTGTCTTGCTGCATCCAGCATTTTCCGGTATTTGCTAGGGTCGTCTAGGGATCCCCCCCCCCGAGCAATGTCCCAGTCAGTCCCCATCTCTACGAGATACTTTCTCATCTACTGTGATCATGTGGCATGTGACCGGCCAAAACAAGCCATCAATTCCAGCTGCATCTCCAGAGAAGAGGTCTGCTTGTTCATATTGTGTATGTACCTTATTTCTTTATTGCTCACAAGGGGCTACACACAGAGGGGTCAAACAAGAACAGACAAAGGGATGAAGTCGATTACATCGACTCCAGTGCATACCTGGTACTTAATTTATCCACAAAAGAATGAAAGACAAAGTAGACCTTGGTGGAATTTGAACTTAGAACGTAACGGCAGACGAAATAAAGTAACGGCAGACGAAATAGATGTGTATGTATCTTAAACGATGCAATCATGTGAGTTGACACTGAGGGCAGAGACTAACTAGCAGTTACAGCCAGTTTATGATGTCGTGTATCGACAATTCTATGTTGCAGAGTCTGTTAGTCTGTTATCTTCACTCCATGTCAATGTTATGCTGTTAGCAAGAGACGGGGAACAATAAATGTGTGACACTATGCTCCTACGTTATCGGATTGGTCTCTTCAGAGTGTTCATGTTACCTGCTATTATACAAGAAATCGTAACTGCTTCTAATTTTACCGGAGTTTAAAGTCGACAATGATATTGTTGTTGCTTGTTAGTAAGACTTGTTTGGAGCAGTATTTTTGCGACCCACCCTATTTTGCGGTGGGTCGAACGAGAGTATATGTTACATGTAATCCTCTTTACTGGTTACATCAAGAACTACTAAATGCGATGACGTAATAATGCGATGACATAATATATGTTGGCAAATTTCAATGTAGATACCGAAAAGTCATCAGAACTGTGTAGAGGACTTGAATTGAACAAGAATAACAAGTATGATGAAATATAAGTTTCTTAGTAGTTTGACAGACTGAAAATGATAAAATTGTAACAGACTTAGTGAGATTACGAAGTTAACCAGCATGAGTATCTTAATGCACAAAGGAAGCTATAGCGTGTTTGCTGCAGAGAATGAATTCGACTAGGAGTGGTTTTACCTAAAGATGTTCTACGATGTGCTTTGTAGTCCAGAGTTGGAACGGCAGTGTTAATTACTGTGGGTCTGGAAGCGACATATAGTTAAGAAATATTCTACCATTATATCCTTAGCTCTTTTCAGAATACCGGTTTCAAATTTTGGTAGAAGGCCAGTGATTTTGCAGGAAGGTTTGTCGATTACATAGAACCCAGTACTTGATTGATACTAATTTTATCGATGCCCAGGGAATGGAAGGTAAGCGTCGAACTCAAGGATTTTCGGAATTTAAACTCAGAACGCAGAGACGGACGCAATGCCACAAAGCATTTTGTCCAGTGTGTTAACTATTCTGCTAGCTCGCCACCTTATTGTTTACAGAATATTCTTTACCGAAAATTTGTAGCGTAAGGGGTGAAGCTGGCAGACACATTAGCACGCCAGGCGATTAGATCGATCTCAGTACGCAACTGGTACAGAATTTATCGACCCCCGAAAGGATAAAAAGACAAAGTCGACTTCGTCAGAATTCGAACTCAGAACGTAAATACCGACGAAATACTGCTATACATGTCGCCCGGCGTGCTAACGTGTCTGCCAGCTCGCTGCTTTATTTTCGTGTTTCTAAATCATATAGCAATAACAAAGAAGCACCTACCCACCCCACTAAATTATGGTATCATCCAATTTCATAAATAGCTCTTCAATGTTGCCGTGATTTCACTTTGCTTTGGGAACGCAATACGGAGAGGGCAAATGAAAGTAATTCTGTACAATAAAGGAAGTGTAAGCATTAGTACACGTTACGATGATGGCAGTGAACAATACTTGTATCTCGATAATAATTTTATTTCCCATTTACTTAATAGTAACAAGCATTGGATAGATTTGAAACTATTTGACAAGCAATGATTGCAGAGAAAGCGGAGAAAGCTTCATCATAGAGACGAAAGAGACATGTGAGAGAAGAAAGAACCGGGAGATTCCTTCGCAGCATCAATGTTGCTCCGCATCACAGGAAGGAGCGATATTATCGGAAGTTGTCATAACCGTTTTGATCTTTAGTCGATGCCGAGTAACTGAAAAGTTTTTCCATGAAAGCATAGACGCTAACATAATACTCACATTTCCTTGCATAAATCATGGTATTGTGTTTGCAAATAGTTTTACATGATAAATTTACGAACAAACTAAAAATGATTGAATACCTGACCAACAGCAAATATATTGTATGAATTAGATCGGGCTTCTTCACATTTTATTACCAAAAGTTTAATGCCATGAATACCATATTTAATGATGAGAGTTTCGCTATAGTTTGCGAAAGCAGTTAGATTGTTTGCATTACTCATTGATATATAAAGCACATAAATCCTTATTTAAATATATATATATATATATACATATATAAATATATATATATATATA
>NC_068988.1:22663576-22665301 GCF_001194135.2 Octopus bimaculoides | reverse complement strand
ATATATATGTATATATATATATATGTATATATATGTATATATATATATATATATATGTATATATATGTATATATATGTATATATATATGTATATATATATAATTATATATATATACACATATATATTTGTACATATATATGTATATATGTATATATGTATGTATATATGTATCTATATGTGTATGTATATATATTTATATATATGTATATACATATATATATATGTATATACATATATATATATGCACATATATATATATATATATATATATATATATATATATATATATATATATATATATATATATATATATATATATATATCTATATATATATATATATCTATATATATATATATATCTATATATATATATATATATATGTATATACGTATGCATGTACATATAATATACATATATATACATACATACATATACACACATATTCATATGTACTCACATACATATATATTTGAGTGCATATATCTCAAAACAGATTATGTTCTTCATCGTTCCCCAAGTCAGCCGAAGTATTATTGATTCAATATAAGAGTATATGAGTAAAGATATATAATCTTACTTCAAATATTCCTTAATTGATGACACCAAGAATTAACGGTCCTTTCTTTGTCGCTATAAATATTGCATCCAATAACACCCAGCATAAACACTTTACTAATTTCCCTTTACTAAATAGAGCCTTGGGGAGAAGGTAAAAATTCCATACAAACGTTAAAAGTAAATGATAAAGAATGATGTATTGTTTAAATAATATTTAATTAAATTGTTTTACTCGTAGATATCAAGTAAATTAAATGAAACCAAGGTAGGTGGCTATCATGTTATCTGCGTGTTGTGTCATTGCGAGGTGATGTGTTAGGTCTGTTCCTTTTTATGTGAGAATGTGTTCAGGCGATTTAAATTAATTAATTAATTAAGTGAACAAAATTAAACTGATGAGTTACGAGTTAGCTTTTAAAACATTAACGAATTTTCTATTTTAATTACAGCAAACCTTCTTCGGAAACCACATATGTAACTGTTTATCTGTTTCTGCTTTTGTGTATGTGTGTTTGTGTCAGAGTGAGGGAAACAGAAAGAAATAGGGAGGGAGAGCGCGGAGAAATAAAGACTAATTGGATCCTTCTTGGAAAGTAAGGAAAATTTTATTGTTTTAAAACAATTAGAATTGAAATGCTGCTAAATAACATACGAAAATAGAATGCTTTCTTACTGAAAACTTTTTTGAACAAAACATAAAAACAGAAGAATGTTCTCATAATTGCAAATCGTTTTTATATCTTCTTTAGTTGATCCTTGATGCATTAACTTGTACATTGTATTTCATCTTATGTTTCATCCCCGTCCTGTTCTCCAACAGCTGCACAGGTCATGGGCCACGATAGTGTACCGAATCATGGTCGTGGTCCTAAGACTAAGCTACAGAAAATAAGAAGAGAAAAAGCGTAAAACTCCTAAAAAGCAAAAGAACTCGAGTGCAGTGTCACGATCATCGCAAAATTTTAAAAAGTATTTCTAATTGTATGCCATACCTCAACTGAATTCTGATATGTCTTTTGATGTGTCTGTGTGTATGTGTGCGCGCGCTCGGGTATATGTACGTAAATATGGATATACATACATACATATGTATGTATGTATCTATGTATGTATCTCTCTCTCTCTCTCTCTCTCTCTCTCTATCTATCTAGCTATCTATATATAT
>NC_068988.1:22659114-22663566 GCF_001194135.2 Octopus bimaculoides | reverse complement strand
TTTAAAATAACACACAAAATCCGTTAGATTCACTTCAACATTTAAATTTAATTTGTCAAAATATTTTCGTCGCTTTGAGACCGCGGTTAGTGAACAGGTTACGGTCTCAAAGCGACGAAAATATTTTGACAAATTAAATTTAAATGTTGAAGTGAATCTAACGGATTTTGTGTGTTATTTTAAATGGCATATAAACACCTTCCATGCTGCAATTGTTTTCGTTCCCGCACACGATCTCAGATCAGGTCACTTGCTATGCAAGTACACCTCTCTCTCTATATATATTTATATAGATAGGGTGATAAATTGAATATTAATTCAATTTAAAACCAAGTGTCCTAGCATATAAAAAATCTGAAAATTCAGAAAAATTGTATTACACGTGTATAAGAGATGGCCACTACGTGGACATCCAATATGCTAGAAAGAGGTCATCAATGACCCAACCACAAAGAAAAATAATGTTCTCCAGAAACATTTCGCCAAACACCAGAACAGGACAAAATGAGAATTATACAGAATAAAGAATTAGCTGTGTACTGCAGTTTCGAACATTAGCGTTTTACTTACGTAACAACATCCGTGTTCTCATTAGTATAGACGTTCTAGAATCAATATAATTTGCAGAACTATACACGAATTGTCTTCATGAAATAAGACATGCATACAGTTCTACCGATTACATTGGGGCTATTTTATGTATCAAAATCTGGTCCCAGATTCAACGATCAATTCGAGGACGTCTTACATGCCACTTGCTTATTTAGTTCAGTGTGACCAAGCTCAAAACTTCATGTTTCTCAAAGGGTTTTGTGAACCATTTACTCTTATCTGCGCTGATCTACAATTCTTGTATTTATCCAGGTAAAACATTACTGACGTTAGTAAACGCTTTCTTACTCACATAACTACAGATTTTCTCCATACGTAGTTTATATTCAGCTTGCTTAAGATGACAGGAAATTATTCCTCAGCGCAATGCAGATAAAATAAAATAATAAAATGGTATACAATAAAATGAATATTACAAAGCTTACCTAACAAAAATGAATTGTAGTTCTCTTTATACAAATGATATAATACTTCTATGAACAGAGATTTAAATATGCTATTGAAATATATTCGTTGTTCGTTTGTGTGTTTATGTATATATATATCAATTTCAGTTGCGAGATATTAAATCATCATACATACGAAAAATCTTATAACTATAAGAAAATGCAAATTACATGAAATTTTAGATACATATCACATAAACATAAACTCATATAAGCTTACACTTAGAAACAGGAACGAACTCACGTGCGTACACGTATGCACCACGCATACATGCAAGCATAGTCGCACATAAATTGTTGCGCAAAAGATATTCAATTCTCACAACACCTAATAAATACAGTATATACGTGCACGTGCGAATTATATATGTGTATGAGTGCATATAGTATATATATATATATATATATATATATATATATATATATATATATATATATCAGCGTTTATCTAACTACATATCTATCTATCTACGTATCTATCTGCCAATCTAGCTATCTATCTGCCAACCTATCTATCTATCTATCTATCGATCTATCTATCTACATATCTATCTATCTTTCTATTCCTTGCTCACTCTCCCTCTCTCCCTATATGTGTATGGGTGGGTATGTACACCCATAAACATGCACGCACACCACATACACACACGCACAGACCCTACACACGCACGTGCCACCCCCAACCCCCCCCACACACACACACACACTCATGCACGCATGCAATAATATATTAACTCTGAACGTTATTTGAATATGATAGACTTGTCATTCTGTTTCATGAAAAGAAATAAAAACAGAAACATGTATTCAGTGGTTATCCAAATTACTACTCCAAGAGAATAATAGTAACAAAAATATATGTATGCATATATAAATGTGTATGTGTATATGTGTGCGTATATGTGAATGTTTTTAAAAAGCGAAAACCATATTTTTTCTACGTTAAAGATACGTTAAAATTCATTATAATATATATGAGATATGAGCGATGCTTGAATAGAAAACACTTTCCACCAACATCGCAACAGCATTTATAAAATATATTTTAAACGATGCTAGAAAGTCAACAATAACAATGACAGCAGCAGCAGTGTTACCTCTCAAATTCGTACATTTCATGTTTCAATAGAATGGTTAAAAAGAATGAAGCATTTGACAATTGAATTAGAATTTCAATAAATTAGAATATAAGAAAGCACATTTGATGACAATCATGCGGATACGAAGGATGAGGAAGTTTCTTGCATTTCATTTCTTCGTTTCTATGTGGATTTGAAAAAGAAAAGAGACAAACTCTGATGTAAAGCAACGTACAAAATGGATTCTTCCATGCTTTCAGTTATTACATAGATGTATAGAAGGCGGTGTGATGGCAGAACGGTTAGCACGCCTGGTAAAATGTCAAGCGTCATTCCGTCTATCTTTATGGTCTGAGTTCAAATTCCGCCGGGTCCACATTACCTTTCATCCTCTTTCGGATCCAATGAAATAAGAATCTGTTGAGCACTGGGATCGATTTTATTGACTTATCCCCTCCCCAAATTGCTGACCTTGTGCCGGAACTTGAAACCGTTATATAGATCTATAGATGTGTTCTTAAGTATTCCAGTGCCTTATTTTCCGTTGCGTAATTCTTCTTCTGTTTGTGCATATGGGTTTAGGTGTATGTCTGCGACACTTTGCTTATACTTGCAATAAAGCTTTTAATATATAAGAAGCTTACATTATAAACATTGCTTTTATTGTTATCAGGTTAAAATCAACCGTTGTCTACAAAACCGATTATTTATCTTTATATACACACAATCAACTGGAGCAATCAAAATTTACTCGGATATATTTCTATGTACAACTGATACAATAGCAGCCACTACCGTTCTGTATTTACCAATGTGGAGGCGCAATGGCCAAGTGGTTAGGGCAGCGGACTCACGGTCAGAGGATTGCGGTTTCGATTCCCAGTACGGTCGTTATGAGTGTTTATTGAGCGATAACACATGAGGCTCCGACAGGAGGTGGTGGTGAACTCTTTTATATCCTTTTTCTCACTCTTACTTACTGTTTCTGTTGCACCTGTATTTCAAAGAACCGTTCTTGTCCCGCTCTGTGTCACGCTGTATCTCCCTGAGAACTACGTTAAGGGTACACGTGTCTGTGGAGTGCTCAGCCACTTGCACGTTAATATCACGAGTAAGCTGTCCGTTGATCGGATCAACTGGAATCCTCGTCGTCGTAACTGACGGAGTGCCGCGACGACGACTTTTACCAATGAAGACTCGCTAACTGTGGCAAGAATTTGAATCCAAAATGAATAATATTGCTATATGAATGAAGCATTGAATATTGTTGCCTTTCGTAGAATATTTATTTTGGTATGGAAAAAGCTGGCATCCCTTGTCCACAAGTCTGAATCATTATTAGAACTAATAAAATTTCAATCCTTCGATTGTTTGAAAAAATTAATAGTACCTTTAATAAAACCTAAGTTACCGAGATGCTTGAATCATTAGCACGCCGAACAAAATGCTGAGCGGCATCTCTTCTGGGCTTAAGTTCTGAGTTCAAATTCCGCTAAGGCCGACTTTGCCTTCCGGTGTCCATGAACTAAGTTGCAATAAATCATGGGGTTTAAACTAAACCCCTCCACTTAAAATTGCCTGTCTCATGCCAAAAATAGAAAGAATAATTGTTTGTTAAGAAAGTGTGAGTGAAATTTTAAGGGAATTTATGTATATTAAAGTAGGTTGAGTTTGATCTGAAAGCCGTTCCTCGTTCACCATCCATTCAAATATACCCAGCAGCCACTACCAAACGAAGCAGTCGTCCAGCTGCCGACTCCTAAGGATTCGAACTCACGAATGGCATCAAATTATAAACATTATTTAATAATGTGAATGAAACATTTTATGGATTCAAGATTGCCACGCTATTGAGCAACATAGCATCAAGGAAATAATGCGCCGTTTTATGCCTGTGAAACATTACGCAATGCAGGACACAGTCTCAAAATGTGACTATAGATATGAAAACCATAAGCACACACACACACACACACAGACTGTCGCTTTAAAGAAATTAATGTTAACCAGAGAAAGTTTTGTATTTTACTATTAAAATGTGTTAAACTGAAACGGAACTCATTGTTTTATACATATATATGTGCGTGTATTTCACTGTGTGTATGTGTGTGTGCGTTTGTCGGTATGTTGTGCAAAATATATGCATGTATATATATATATATATGTATATATATCTTTATATATGCACGCACACTATCATGCATACATGTACACATATGCATTTATATATATATTATATATATATATATGTTTATATATATATTATATATATATATATATGTTTATATATATATATTTATATATATATGTTCATA
>NC_068988.1:22652844-22658510 GCF_001194135.2 Octopus bimaculoides | reverse complement strand
ACGTTATTATGTCGATAGACGAGATATATTAGTAAAGAATTGGCACACATGCGAAAATGAGGATCATGTTTTCGTGCTCTTATTCTTCTAGCGTTGCTATTGTACTGCTACTGCTAAGGCTGCGACCTGACAGAGTGGTTTAGCAAACAAGATATTGAGCTTAGTGGCATTATGTCTGCCTTTACGTTCTTAATTCAATTTCCACCGGGGTTCGAGTTTGCCTTGTACCCGTTCGGGATCTATAAATGTAAGCATCAATGAATCACTGGGTTCCACGTAAGAGATTGAGCTCCCTCCCAACATTTCAGGGCTTGTGCTTATATAAGAAAGTGTCGTTAATACTGAGTATGATGATGGTGTACAAAATAATAGGAATGTTCCCTGGTTTGTTAATTTTGAGGCGATGGGGAATAATCGATACCATCGACATCAGTAGTAAACTGGTATTTTTTTTATTGACCCGGAGAAATGAAAAGCAAATCTACCTCGGCTACATAGAACAACTCATAATGGCTTAAATTTTGGCACTGAGCCACCATTTTTACTGAGCCACCGTTACATCGATCCCAGTGTTCAACTAGCAATTAATCCAGCGATCCTGAAAGGATATGAGATAAAACAAACCTCGGCGAAATTTGGACTCGGAGTGTAGAGACCCAGAAGAAATGCAGGCTAAGCATTTATTCGACTCAGTAACAATTCTGCCCGAATACTGCCTTAATAATTCTTTCTAATTTTTGACATGAGGCCAGAAATTTTGAAAGGATATGAAATCGATTAAAACGATCACATCGCTCGTCTGGTATTTATTGTATCGATCCAGAGAGGATGAAAGACAAAGTCTACCTCAGCGGCATTTGAACTCACACCACCGTAATAATAAAAATAATAATAATAATATTGATAACAAAACAGTCTCATATTTTGGCACAAGATCAGCACTTTGATCTGGAGAGGTTTAGTCGATTACATTGACGCCAATTCTTGATCGGTAATTGATTTTATCGTCTTCGTAGAAGTTATCTCCAACAGGTGGAGCGACTGTTGGAAATATTGAGTTAACAACAAATGAATATCTGTCAGAGGGAGGCTTTTGTACAAAGGTATGCAAAATCAGACTTTTCCTAGGCTTAAGTATCGCCATCAATAATAAAAAATGGCATAGACTTATTTGATTAACAGATGATGATATCACTAAGTTTACTAGAGATCTGGCAGAAAACGTCATACTTCATACATGACGGTGTAACTGTTTCAACAAAAACGTTGTGTCATAGATACATCTACCCCACCATGTCTCTGCCACTCTTTACATCTCATAAAACTTGTTGTTTACATGCGCTAACACTGAGTAATTGAGACATTGGTTGGCACTGCGTCGGTTACGACGACGAGGGTTCCAGTTGACCCGATGAAAGGAACAGCCTGCTCGTGAAATTAACGTGCAAGTGGCTGAGCACTCCACAGGCACGTGTACCCTTAATGTAGTTCTCGGGGGGAGATTCAACGTGACACAGAGTGTGACAAGGCTGGCCCTTTGAAATACAGATACAACAGAAACAGGAAGATAGAGTGAGAGAAAGTTGTGGCGAAAGAGTACAGCAGGGTCCCCCACCCTGCCTGTGCGTCGTGAAGTTTTAGGTATTTTCGCTCAATAAACGCTCACAACGCCCAGTCTGAAAATCGAAACCGCGATCCTACGATCGCGAATCCGCTGCCCTAACCGCTGGGCCATTGCGCCTCCACTGTTGAGACATTCAGGTCGTTATTATATTGCTGAAACTAAAGTCTTTCCGGAAGGCACCGTGTGGTATGTCATTAATCGGCACTCATATCGAAAATCTACAAAGGATCGTTGCCCAGGCTTTTCTTCAGAGATGGCACTGACATTAGATGGTATTTCTGACCAATGAAAGATGCCTCTGTTTGCTTCACGTGGGCATAGATACACACAAGCGCGCGCACAGGCTGCACAGACGTGTGCGCACACACAGACACGCGTGCATACACACAGACACGCAGGCGCACACACAGACACGCAGGCGCACACACAGACACGCAGGCGCACACACAGACACGCAGGCGCACACACAAGCGTGCAGGCGCACACACAAGCGTGCAGGCGCACACACAAGCGTGCAGGCGCACACACAAGCGTGCAGGCGCACGCACGGACACATTCAGGAGAAGCACGCCATGTTTGTCACATGTTACTCGGTGCTGACGCAGAAACACTGAAATATATGAGAAATATTTCCAGGATTATTTGACTAATTTCAAATATTCCAAATAAATGATGACACGAAAAGCAAGATAATAAAGATCAAATCAGAATTATTACTGATAACGCACTAATTAGAATATATACATTCTAACGGCTAAGCAAATGTTCAGCTAATAATCTGCTTTTATAATGGTCATCGGCAAACATGCTATTATCTCCATCTCTTTCGGATTGAAACAAACGATTAATTATATCTAAATCGGTCAACTGGGATAGAAATGAGTGACACAGTGACGAAATGGAACTTAAACATTAAACATAAGTGGGTGACTGTTGCATAAATGAGAATATTTTTATTATCTCCTCAACTATTTATGACATTCACACGCTATTAGATTCTTTGGATTAAGAATGAAGAAGAAGTCACACTAATGGAGAGTCTAAGATATATTTTTTATAAAATAATTAAGTTTCAGAACATGTATTTAGTTATAGTATTTATTACATGGCGCAGGCAAATCTCTCGATCGTAAAGTGAAATGAAGGTACAGACTGGACATACAACGAGAAGCAAGAAAGATGGTCTCGACAAATAGTTTTCGCTCAGATAAAACTGATACCAGTGATATGTGTGGGTGTCTTTCTCTGTTCCACTTTCTCTAGCACTCTCACTCTGTCTACCTCTCCCACTTTCTCCTTCTCTCTTTCTTTCGGAAAGAGAACAGAGAAAAGAGGAAACTGATGTTTCAGATAGCAAACAGCAATAATAAATATTTAATTCTGTATTCTGATCGTCCCTAAGGTATTTATAATATTATATATGTAATTTAATCTGTTTGGTTTATGACATGCAATTAATAAGAATTCTGTTAATGAAAAGTACGATTATTGCGATAATAAGAGAATTATGGTTGTCATCGTCATCAAGGCGGAACTATACAAATGTGAGGATGGCGACAGAGAGGAAGAAAACTACAGCGAACTCTACGTAATATGATATAAATACTGAAATGCTGTCAATTTTTATTTGATTGATTTTATAATGAATACATATGATTGGTACTTGATGTTAAGTCAGAGGTTAGTGCTGGTCGAGCAGTAATTTGACGGAAAGCGTTCTAACTATGACTACCTCGTTACATATTCAGACATGATAAATCTGAAATTGCACTTTCAAATGTTATTACTAGCATTTAGAGCAACCGTGTACAAGTCTTACCTTTGGCTTGAATACGTGTTGTCGTTTTTACTTTCTGAGCTCATTTCCCACTGAAGTCAAATGTGCCAATCATCCGCCAGGGGTCGATAAAATAGCGCACATGGCGTTGATGACTTCGACCACTCAACTTCTCTTGGAATTGCTGGTCTTGTGCCAAAATCAGAAACTGTTAGTAATTTATGTCTTGATATACTTTTTATTGTTACTATTGTTAACGGTTAAGGAATATTGCATTTATTCATCAATAAGTGAGACTTGTTCGAAACAACCTATGTTTAATGACATAACTGTTTCCTCTCACTGCGTGCATTTGTTTTTTTGTGGTTGTCTCCCATCACCACTAAACAAATATTGTTGGTGTGTTTACGTCCCCGTAACTTAATGGTTCGGCAAACAAAAACCGATAGAAAATGCCCTCGCGTCGATTCGATCGACTAAAATTTCTGAAGGGCTGTGCTTCGGCATGGCTGCAGTTTAATGACTGAAACAAGCAGGAGATAAAAGATAAAAGGTTCTTTAAGACAGAAGGTTTGGAATTTTATAGAAATTTATTTCCAGCAGGTCCAGCCTTCATTTAGAAGCTCCTCCTCTTTTTTGAGTGAAACACTTGTCATTGAACCTGATATAATGAAGGTTAAAAAGGTAATACAACGGTGATCGACTAACGTATTCACATAGACTAACATAACGTATTCTTGTAATAGTGAAGATCATGAAATAACTGTTCTGATGATTCGCTGATCGTAATATTATTGCTACAGCTAACATAATTATTGCTACAGCTAACATAGATATACTGTGTGTAGATAGTGTTATAAGGAGAATAATAGAATTCTTACTAAATTAAAATTATGATAATAATCTGAATTAGCACAAACCACAGCAATAAACAAGAAACCCTGACACGCAGACTGACCTACACGCAATCACATACAAAGCAGATATTTACGTGCGCACTCACTCAAACATACGTCGACACACAAATAACAGAAGAAAAATGAAAGTAAGAATGTCTATTTAGTTATATAGGTGTTGCAGGAATATACGTTTATCGGTAGTTCTCCATTGATTTTATCTAATTTCCGTTTTTGTAGACACGAAATAAGATTTTCATAAAATCGCCATCTTCTTTTATTGCTTTCCATTATTTCAACTGTTTTGCTAGACATTGGACACGGGAGGGAGAGAGAGAGAGAGAGAGAGGGGAAGAGAAAGAGTGAAATGGCTACAGAGAGAGGGAGAGAGAGAAAGACAGACAGAAAAAGAGAGTGGGTGGGTGAGATAAATTGGTGGTTGTGGTGGTGGGGTTTCTTTTATCACTCTATTTCAAGCAGAGAGTATTGTGTGTTCTAGATATATCGGACTATTAACTTCGTCCTTTCAGTGTAGAGATGCACTTCATTTTGATTTCGTGTATTTCATGACCACTTTCTGTATTTACACGTACGCACACACTCACTCCTCTCTCTCTCTCTCTCTCTCACGCACTCACAGACACACACAAAGAAAGAAACACACGCATGTACATATAACCACACACAATCAAACGCATGTATACGTTTACATGTATGCGTATATATATATTTATAGCTGTCTATCTCTCTCTCTATCTATCTATCTCTCTATCTATCTATCTATCTATCTATCTATCTATCTATCTATCTATCTATTACACATGCATTTATGTAAATTAAAATGAAACCCGAAAGAAAAGAACTGAGGGTAAGTAGAATATTCCACGTGTAAGATTTATAAAGTTTTCGATGGAAAAGGGCCACGAATATTAACTTTTCCAGATTATTTGAAAAATAAATATTTGTTGTATAAATTTATTTAGCTTTCTAAAATAGGAACATGCTTATAGAAGTCTTTATTCCTCTAATGGAGCATTAAGTTATGGTAACCTGATGCTCGCCTGTTCTTGACAGTAGTGCACTTTTATAAACTAATTAATCGCATAATAGCATTAAAAGTGCATGTAGCTAATATGTATATACCTACACACACACACACACACACACACACACACACATATATATATATATATGTGTGTGTGTGTGTGTGTGTGTGTGCGTATGTGTCAAAATTCTAATAAATTTGTTAATGTCTAAATAACTCACGTTAATTTTGACCATGCATGGTCAAAATTAACGTGAGTTATTTAGACATTAACAAATTTATTAGAATATTTAACTGAAGATCAGAATAGAGTATTCTTTACTC